>NC_090725.1:259979739-259992239 GCF_036898095.1 Palaemon carinicauda | reverse complement strand
TTAGGTGCTTTATTTATAACATTAGAGGCTCTTTGACCTCTATTTTAGGAGCCTTATCTATAGAATTAGGGGCTTTTTGACCTAGATTTTGAGGTCTGTTACTTGCTGCATTAGAAGCTCTTTTACCTCTATTTTTAGGTGCCTTATTTATAGCATTAGGGCCTTTTTTACTTCTATTTTTATGTGCCTTATTTCTAGCATTAAGGTTTTTTAACCTCTATTTTGAGGTGCCTTATTTCTAGTATTAAGTTGTTTTTTACCTCTATTTTGAGGTGCCTCATTTCTCGTATTAGGGGCTTTTTTACCTTTATTTCAAGGTGACTTACTTCTTGAATTAAAGGCTATTTTACGTCTTCGTTTAAAGCTTGTCGCACACTGAGCCGGAACAGAACCGCCCCTTAAGCCACCGAAGCCTCAGAACAGAACAGAAACGACGTCCAGAACGCACACTGAGCCAGAAGCCACAGAACGGAACGAACGCAGAATTTTAGAAAAACGAAGGAAGTTTTCCTTAATCATAACTGAGTTTTTATTTAATTGATGTTACAATGATTAGATATTCTGTATATCAATCTTTTATCGAATCCATAAGCCAGATGTTTATGTTCTAAAAAAAAGAAACAATAATAATAATAATAATAATAATAATAATAATAATAATCACTCCTAAAATCTTTGTATTAAATAATGTTTACATCATTGTTATTAAAATACATTCGTCAAATTTCTGACATCAGAAAAATATTGGTTGCTATTACACTAACCTCCGAATTCCTCAGCAACCCTCTCCAAAACCACCGCTGCAATCGTTCTGCGCATGCGTAGCCTCTCAAACGCCACCGACGCTTCAGAAAAAATATCTTTCAAAGAATACTGTGTCGGTTCCGTTATGTTCTGGCGCGTCAGTTCCGTTCTGTTCTGGCCCAATGTGCGCAGCCAGGTAAGAATGCATGCTTTCGATTTCTATCGGACGTTTCGGTTCTGATCGGGCGGTTCCATTCGGGCTCAGTGTGCGACAAGCTTAAAGGCTCTTCATTGCTGATCTCTTCTCTCTGTTCTAGTTTTTCATGATCTTTAGTTTTTTCGGCTTCCTTTGACATTTCATCTTCCAGTTTCCTGAGTTCGTCAATTTCCTTCCTAATTTCATCGTATTCTTTCCTTGTTCGTCAGTTGCCTTCTAGATTTCAAGAGAGATTTCAGTGCCGTGTGTCTTCATTTCGTCAGATTCCTCAGAGAAATCGATGGCATCCATGTCTTTGTCCATCAGGGCGATGGGTAAAGACAGGAATGCTATAAATTTTCTCTGCATACGTCTTCACGGTAAAGCAAACGATGAGCAACACATTATATTTACCAATACGATCTGGATATGTCCTTTCTTCAATGTCGAATTTTGGGACTATCCTGTTGAAGAACCACAGGTCACTCACCGTTCAGTTGAACCATTCTGTCTCCGTCCTTATATCATTAGTTCCAATAGTCTCCAAAAGCCCAAGTAAAGGATCATTCAAGGCGCGTATATTATGTTCTTCAAAGCTCGACAACTTCTGCAGCAATCACCAAAACCAGCTGTAGATGAAGGTGTTCCGAAGAGCCTCCTGTTGATCCTGTAGTTGTAATACACAATTCCCACAGTTCAGCTTCCTGTTCCAAAAATAGCCATTAACAATGTTCACTGCGTTGCATGCTTAGTTTGAAGAAAAAAAAAATCAGGTCTTCAGAAGTCATTTGAATCTCGGGGCGGAGCCGTTCAGAACTGCCCCGTGAAGATTCTGTTCTGGAGTCATTTCGGACTCCATGCTAAGTTTACGGCTGTCTTCTGAAGCCTTTTGAAGATCCCGGAAAATTTTCTTCATCTGCCATTCAGGGAGCTCTAGGAAGAATCTGTTCTGGAGTCATTCCGAACTCCATGATAAGTCTACGGCTTTCTTCTGAAGGCATTTGGAAATCTGGGAAAGTCTTCTTCCCAAGCCGTTCAGAGATTCTGTTTTAGGGTCATTCAGAACTCCATACTAAGTCTATGGCCATTTCTTCTGAAGCCATTCGGAGATCCGTGAAGATTTTCTTCTGAAGTAGTTTAGGACTTGCGAAAAACTTCATTCGTTTCAATAAACCCATCATCATCATCATCATCATCATCATAATAATAATAATAATAATAATAATAATAATAATAATAATAATAATGATAATGATAATAATAATAGTAATAATAATAATAATAATAATACTAATAATAAACTACATGATTTGATTTATGGATTTGAGTCTGAAAGTTCTGAAGTCGTTCAACGCTCGGATTTGGAATTTGAAGGAAAAGTTAAGAGACTGAATAGGAAGATGAAAAGATGATTAATACTATGATTTATTACTTTCATTATTAAGTAACGCCTGCAGCGCACTCGGCGATCGAACTCGGGCGAAGGGTAATTGACATTTTCAGCAAACCGCATTAAAATAACCGAAGGCTTCGACTTATTTTTTCAGGTTTGAGATTTAAACAACACATTTTCGGTACGTATTTATATCAGAGCCGTTCGAAACATAGAAAATAAGTCTCGGAAAAACGCATTTCACGAGTACTTTTCAGAAAAATTTATCTTAGTTTTACTCATTTATTTTTAGTCCTACATTTCTGCTTTCTCTATTCAAATCTTCTATTATCTTTTGCAATTCCTCCCGTGATTCACTAATAGAACTATGCTATCTGCAAATCTTAATTAGCTATAGTATTTCCAATTTATGTTAATTCTTATATTTTCCCAATCTAAATTCTAAAAAACTTCTATGCATGCTATGAGTGATTTAGGTGAGAGGGGGTCACCCTTTCTAAATCGTTTCTCAATCTGATTTTTTCTATCAATGTAGTTTCCCTATAGATATCGTAAAGATTTTCAACAAATAGAAAGACTGAGCTTAACCAAGAGAGCAGGCAGGCTTTAGAAGCGTGTGTTCAACAACTGACCATATCTATGTAACTAACCAGTTAATAGAAACATCAACAGAGTATGACTAGTCACCATGTATGGCATTTATAAACTATGAGAAAGCTGTTGATTCTGTCAAAACTTCAGCAGTAATGTAAGCACTTCAAAGACGAGAAATGAATGTATCTCAATGTCAGAACACTAGAAGATATTCATCATATGAATACATTTTCTCTCTCTCTCTCTCTCTCTCTCTCTCTCTCTCTCTCTCTCTCTCTCTCTCTCTCTCTCTCTCTCTCTCTCCACACACACACATACATACACACTGTTTCAAATAGCACCTATTGGCTTTTGTTCAAATTTGTTAAGGTAATGAGGTTTAAAGGTTTAGTTGTTGATTCCAGTGTTTTCCTTTGATTTCGATCATGAGCCACGTAGCTCGATGTGGTTGGGGTCAGCTTTTGTCACGGGCTACTTGGCTCCGGCCCTCTTAGAGAATATAGTATTATTTGCTATATCAATTATATTAGTTTAAGGTTACAGATTTAAATTGTATCATCAGTCACCATAATTAATATTGTTTCAGAAGTGATTGGTAAAAATAGAATATATGAAATGGCATGCAATGAAAGTGTTCAGTGGTGTATTATTATAGTGATGGCATGGTATATAGGATGTAGGGTATAAATATTATACTATTAACACATTGTAATAATCTTGTATATATATATATATATATATATATATATATATATACACACATACAAGTTTATTACAAGTCTACCGTGCATATTCCTGTCGAATTCAGGAATCTGTTCTTACACTTAAAAGCAACCCTTCTCCACTATGATAGCTGATAAGTTAGTTTGCAACACATGGTTATTTATCATGAATCCTCATCATTAACAACGTGTCGCAAACACTAATCATATATATATATATATATATATATATATATATATATATATACTGTATATATATATATAAATATAAATATTTATATACATATATATATAATATCTGTATGTATATATAATATCTATATGTATATATATATATATATATATATATATATATATGTATATATATATATATATATATATATATATATATATATATATATATATATACACAAGTTTATTACAAGTCTACCGTGCATATTCTTGTCGAATTCAGGAATCTGTTCTTAGACTTAAAAGAAAACCTTCTCCACTATGATAGCTGATTAGTTAGTTTGCAACACGTGGTTATTTATAATGAATCTACAGTATATCATTAACAACGTGTTGCAAACACTAATCAGCTATCATAGTGGAGATGAGCTTATTTCAAATCTAAGAATAGATTCCTGAATTCAACAGGAATATGTACGGTAGACCTGTAATAAACTTGTATTTGTCCTGATAGCATGGTTGGTTACAGTCTCTGCAAGCATGGTTTCGGCTAAGAGGCATAGGTTCGATATTATTCCCAGCCAGAAGCTGTTATTATTAATGAATTTCTAGTGGATATTCATTTCCAAAGATAGAATTCGATATTAAATGTCATTGTGGTTGATATTTACATTAATTAAAATCAAGAGTGTTAGTCATATATATATATATATATATATATATATATATATATATATATATATATATATATATATATATGTATATATTATATATATATATGTATATATATATTTTATATATATATATATATATACATATACATATATATATATATATATATATATATATATATATATATATATATATATATATATACAACCCTATTTATGTCCGATCTATCGGAGTCCAGACATGGATAGCTATATATGAAAGGTCTGGGAATCGCTGACGGGTGTTGAAGTAGCAGGAGCCTGCATGGTGAGGAGGAGGTATGCTGGCTGTTTAGTTCGCCACTCACCTGGCCGAAGTGAGGTCATTTCATTCATAAAAAATACCCAAAGTATATGCTGTATTTAATTGTAGTACCTCTTTGGCCCACATGTTGAGATTCCTTACCTCTAGCATCAGGGGCTTTTTGACCTCTTATTTTGAGGTGCCTTACTTCTAGCATTTGAGATTCTTTGACCTCTATTTTGAGGTGCCTTATCTTTAGCACTAGGGGCTTTTTGACCTATCTTTTGAGGGACCTTATCGCTAGCATTAGGGGCTTTTTGACCTCTGTTTTTAGGTGCCTCATCTCTAACACTAAGGGATTTTTGGCTTCTATTTTGAGGTGACTTATCTGTAGCATTAGGGGCTTTTTACCTCAATTTTGGGTGCCTCAACTTTAGCTTGAGGGGCTTTATGACCTCTATTTCGAGGTGCCTTTTATCTAGCCTTAGGGGCTTTTTGACCTCCTATTTTGAGGTGCCTTATCTCCAGCTTTAGGAGCTTTTTACCTCTTATTTTGAGGGGCCTTATCTCTAGTATTAGGGCCTTTTTGACCTCTTATTTTGAGGTGTCTTATCTCTAGCATTAGGAGCTTTTTTTACCTCTCTTTATAGGAACCCTATCTCTAGCATTATGAGATTTTTTACCTTTTACCTCTATGTTGAGGTGCCTCGTCTCTAACATTAGGGGCTTTTTGACCTCTATTTTAAGGTGCCTTATCTCTAGCATTAGGGTTTTTTCTACCTCTATTTTTAGGTGCCCTTTCTCTAACATTAGGAGCTTTTTCACCTCTATTTTTATGCGCCTTATCTCTAGCATTAGGGCATTTTTGACCTCTGTTTTGAGGTGCCTTATCTCCAGCGTTGGGGACTTTATGACCTCTATTTTAAGTGCCTTATCTCTAGCATTAGGGGCTTTTTGACCGCTGATTTTGAGGTGCCAGGTGCCTTATCTGTAGCATTAGGGAATTTTTTTACCTATATTTTGAGGTGCCTAATCTCTATCATTAGGATCTTTTTTACCTCTGTTTTTAAGTGCCTTAACTTTAACTTTAGGGGCTTTATGACCTTCGATCAAAGGGATTAACCGGTGATGAAGTGTGTGACAGAGGTAGATAGAAAACGCTGGCCAGAAACATCGACCACGTAAAATTGGGAAAAGATGCAGACAAAGAAGAAGAAGATGACCTCTGTTTGTAGGAGCCTGATATACAGCATTAGGGGCTTTTTGACCTCGACATTGAGGTGCATAACTTCTAGCATTAGAGGCTCTTTGACCTCTCTTTTTGGGTGCCATATTTATAGCATTAGGGGCGTTTTGCCCTCTTCTTTTAGGAGCCTTATTTATAGCGTTATGGGCTTTTTTACGTCGATTTTTAGGTGCATTACCTCTAGCTTTAGAAGCTCTTTGACCTCTATTTTTAGGTGCCTTATTTATAGCATTAGGGGCTCTTTGACCTCTATTTTTAGGTGCCTTATTCATAGCATTAGATGCTCTTTGACCTCTATTTCTAGGAGCTTTACATATAGCACTAGAGACTTTTTGACCTCGATTTTGAGGTGCATAACTTCTAGCATTAGAGGCTCTTTTACCTCTATTTTTAGGTGCCTTATTCACCCATTAGGGGCTCTTCGACCTCTATTTTTAGGTGCCTTATTTATAGCATTAGAGGCTCTTTGACCTCTATTTCTAGGAGCCTTATATATAGCATTAGGGGCTTTTTGACCTCGATTTTGAGGTGCATTACTTCTAGCATTAGAGGCTCTTTTACCTCTATTTTTAGGTGCCTTATTTATAGCATTAGAGGCTCTTTGACCTCTATTTCTAGAAGCCTTATATAGTGCATTAGGGGCTTTTGACCTCGATTTTGAGGTGCATTACTTCTAGCATTAGAGGCTCTTTTACCTCTATTTTTAGGTGCCTTATTTATAGCATTAAGGGCTTTTTGACCTCGATTTTGAGGTGCATTACTTCTAGCATTAGAGGCTCTTTGACCTCTCATTTTAGATGCCTTATCTATAGCATTAGGAGTTTTTTTACCTCTATTTTTAGGAGCCTTATATATAGCATTAGGGGCTTTTTGACCTCGATTTTGAGGTGCATTACTTCTAGCATTAGAGGCTCTTTTACCTCTATTTTTAGGTGCCTTATTTATAGCATTAGGGGCTTTTTTACCTCGATTTTGAGGTGCATTACCTCTAGCTTTAGAGGCCCTTTGACCTCTATTTTAGGTGCCTTATTTATAGGATTAGGGGCTCTTTGACCTCTTTTTTTTTTAGGTGCCTTATTTATAGCATTAGAGGCTCTTTGACCTCTATTTCTAGGAGCCTTATATATAGCATTAAGGGCTTTTTGACCTCGATTTTGAGGTGCATTACTTCTAGCATTAGAGGCTCTTTTACCTCTATTTTTAGGTGCCTTATTTATAGCATTAGGGCCATTTTTTACCGCTATTTTTATGTGCCTTATTTCTAGCATTAAGGTTTTTTAACCTCTATTTTTAGGTGTCTTATTTCTTGCATTAAGGGGTTTTTACCTCTATTTTGGGGTGCCTCATTTCTCGTATTAGGGGCTTTTTTACCTTTATTTCAAGGTGACTTACTTCTAGAATTAAAGGCTATTTTACGTCTTCGTTTAAAGGTTCTTCGTTGCTGTTCTCTTCTGTCTGTTCTAGTTTTTCATGATCTTTAGTTTTTTTCGGCTTCCTTTGACATTTCATCTTCCAGTTTCCTTAGTTTGTCAATTTCCTTCGAGATTTCATCGTATTCTTTCCTAAATAGTCAGTTTCCTTCTAGATTTCAATAGTTTTCAGTGCTGTGTGTCCTCAGTTCGTCAGATTCCTCAGAGAAATTGATGGAGTTCATGTCTTTGTCCATCAGGGCGATGGGTAAAGACAGGAATGCTATAAAATTTCTCCGCATATGTCATCACGCTAAAGTGAACGACGAGCAACGCAATATATTTACCAATACGATCTGGATATGTCCTTTCTTCAATGTTGAATTTTGGGACTATCCTGTTAAAAAACCACACATCACTCACCGTTCAGTTGAACCATTCTGTCTCCCTCCTTATTTCCTTAGTTCCAATAGTCTCCAATTATAGGACATCCCTGCAAAAGCCCAAGCAAAGGGTCATTCAAGGTGCATATATCATGTTCTTCAAAGCTCGACAACTTCTGCAGCAACCACCAAAACCCAGCTGTAGATGAAGGGGTTCCGAAGGAGCCTCCTGTTGATCCTGTAGTTGTAATATACAATTCTCACAGTCAGCTTCCTGTTCCAAAAATAACCATTAACAATGTTAACTGCGTTGCATGCTTAGTTTGAAAAAAAAAGAGATCAGGTCTTCAGAAGTCATCTGAAGCTCGGGGCGGAGGCGTTCAGAACTGGTCCGGGAAGATTCTGTTCTGGAGTCATTCAGAACTCCATGCTAAGTTTACGGCTATGTCTTCTGAAGCCTTTTGAAGATCCCGGAAACTTTTCTTCAGGTGCCGATCAGGGAGCTCCCGGGAGAATCTGTTCTGGAGTCATTCAGAACTCCATGCTAAGTCTATGGCTGTTTTCCTGAAGGCATTTGGAAATCCGGGAAAGTTTTCTTCCGAATCTGTTCAGAGATTCTGTTCTAGGGTCATTCAGAACTCCATGCTAAGTCTATGGCCATTTCTTCTGAAGCCATTCGGAGATCCGTGAAGATTTTCTTCCGAAGCCGTTCAGGACTAGCGAAAAAACTCTTCTTTCGTTTCAATAAACCTTAGTAACATCATCATCATCATCATCAATAATAATAATAATAATAATAATAATAATAATAATAATGATTATGATAATAATAATGATAATGTTAATAATAATAGTAATAATAATAATAAACTACATGGTTTGATTTATGGATTTGAGTTTGAAAGTTCTGAAGTCGTTCAACGCTCGGATTTGCAATTTAAAGGAAAAGTTAAGAGACTGAATTGGAAGGGCGAAGGGTAATTGACGTTTTCAGCAAACCGCTTTGAAATAACCGAAGGCTTCGACTTATTTTTTCAGGTTTCAGATTTAAAACAACCCATTTTCGATGCGAATCGATATCAGAACCGTTCGAAACACAGAAAATACGTCTCGGAAAAAGGCATTTCCCGAGTACTTTTCTGAAGAATTTATTTCAGATAATCAATAATGATGTAATATTCACATGATTTTTCCAATGGAATTATTACTTTACGAGGTTTGCTTATCAACATTTGTGAAGTGATGATGTGATAATGATGATGATGATGATGGTAATACCATTATTGATAACAATTAATATCAATGATCCCATGAAATAAATCAAATTGTTATTCAATTATTATTTTATACATGCAATATGGCATAAAATGCATCCGATTGAAATGATGGCGATATTTAAAAAACTATTGCTGGTAACTCGACTAAGTTTTGACATATATGCAAATCATATACTAGATTAGGGTATCCTATAGTGTCTTCTCAGTCTAGAATAATTAAATATTACAATTGATAATTTGTAGCCATGATGACTAATATAAACATCGGTTACAAAATTGGCGTGTAACATTTGTTTTGGGTAGCATATACCTGTATAGTCCAGGCTAAAGATGTAGCTTGGGCTGGTTTTAGATATTCACACTAATTGTCCAATGAATCGGTAACCAACAAATTTTATGATCGCCGGCCTTTCAAAATCAAACCAACATGCATGAAAAGTGTAAGATCAAAATTATTGACTTATTTCATCCGGTAACAAAGTAATAAAGTTTTCGTAATCAGGGATATCATTTTCAATAACTGGACTGTTAATTGTCGGAATGTGATGAGTCATATATGACTTACAAATAGCTTTAATCTTTACAAGCTGAACCGAAAAAAAAATCTAAATAGCAGATGAACGGACAGCAATACTTAATAGCCACAATTCATGACAATGGTATCAACAAAGTTATGATTGACTTCGTTCGATGTTTCTTAAACATAGGTGCCTGTTCCCTTAAGAGGTGTGTGGTCGATTCCTAACCATATGAATATGAATAATTAGAATAAAAATATTTCGTTTTATTCGCAGGTTTATTTTTTTCCTGTGATAACAGTAATACAGCATTTGCCCTAAAAGCAATTTTTTCATTTAATACACATCGGATCCACTTTATATCATAGCATTTTCGCGTTTTTTCTCTTGTATTTCAATATTTCAGGGGTGCAAGAACTATATGCTGATTTGAAAAGAGAGCATGCAGTGAAAAAAGTTTAAGAACAACTGATCGTTATGAGTGTTCATAAAATAAAATAAGACATTGGTTCCTTACCGCTGTTACGATTCAATAAAAGGTAATATGTCGGGGGGTTTTCCGTGAAGTAACAAACCATCCGTAACCAGACCGCGATTTTATAAAAAAAAAAGAAAAAAAAATGAAACCACGTGACCAGGGACCGCCTAAAAATCAACCAATATCACACGTGGTTTAGGTATGCTTGTGTTTTTAGGTAGTTACTGAACATCTTTGGAACTTGGGATTTTCCCCAAAAAGAAATGCAAATCCAACGCAAGCTTGCAAAGTAGTTATCGGCTTTGTGTGATCCTTGGACACATCCAAATAACATAAAAAAGTTTGTCCTTATCTAACTAATGGATACAGGTAGTAGAGAGAGAGAGAGAGAGAGAGAGAGAGAGAGAGAGAGAGAGAGAGAGAGAGAGAGAGAGAGAGAGAGCAGCTGCTAGGGTGATGCAAACGAAGGCTATATCATTCTGACGTATATTAATTGGAATAGTCAGTTCCTACAGTATTTAAGGATGTTCTATAGAGAAATGTATTAAGGAATTAAAATATATCAGTGTGATTATACTTTTCGATCACTATTATCGAAAACGATTACATTTCTTATAGGAATAAGAGATAAGACCTCTTTATCTCTAATATATATACATATATATATATATATATATATATATATATATATATATATATATATATATATATATATATATATATATATATATACTGTATATATATATATATATATATATACTGTATATATATATTATACATATATAAATATATATGTGTATATATACATTTATATATATATATATATATATATATATATATATATATATCATTAATCATCGCATTTCTTTGATTGCTATTGGTAATTTCTCTACACCTCATATTCGAACCATCAAGATGTCTTGATTGTTTAAACGTCGGCAACCTTTCAGGGCAAGAAGGGCATGATCTCTCCAAGTCAGGTCTGGTGAGGCGACACCGGTTTTGTTGCTGGGTGTACACTGTACTATTGTAACAGGTTTAAATTTAAAAGATAGTTGTGGTACATCCGTAGAGTTTTTAGTGAATCTTAACTGTTCGCGTTTTCAATAGATGTTACGAGTATCAATCTGTGTAAGATTTTGTTTGTACAGTATATGTGTAAGATGCATTCGTTGAATCGTTGTTGACCAGTTTTCAGTGGACGTCCTGTTTAGGGAGAATGTAAATAGGATTTGCAATACTTATAAGGTTTGCGAATGAAAGTAAAAAATCCATATACTAATATGAGAATTCATTGTACGAACAGTAAATGAGGATTCGACGGTGTATGGTAGACTAGCCTAGGTTTTATCGTCTGGGATTACTATTGAAGATGTAATTCAGTTAAGTATCTTTACAATACTGTAGATTATATTAATTTTTTTAAAATCACATCCATAGAAGGAAAATACTTGTAATCTTTTAGTAAACTCTCAACACAGTCTTGGAGTGTTACTAGACTTTTTTTTTTTTTTTTTTTTGCAATGCTTTTGACGTCAATGTTATTTTCCGGTAGAATGGTAATACCATGAGTGCACCTCAAGTGGTTAACTGTAGGTATTGCTTAAATGTCATTGCTCCTTCAACTGTATTATCACTTGAACTTGCATCTTGTTCGTAAGAAACCTCTTTTCATCTTTTGTTCATATTATTTTCAACATCACGCGCATGCGTTTCTGTTATACACAACAAAAAATCTGGACAAAAAATAAAAAAGATATGTAAATAAAAATACCCTTAGCGTACTAAATGTATTCAGACAATAACTATTTATTTCTTAATGCTCGGCAATCCTAAATATGCATCGTACTTTGAGTTCATTGCATTCCTTTTAAAGAAAAGGTGCAGCTCCGTATTTATGTGACCGCTGAAGGTTGTGTTTCTACCTGGTTAGCCTATTACAACGTCAGCTTTTTATAGTTTGCCTTGTACTCTGCTTTGAACATCGTGTACCGTACCAGTACCTCATTATATGTGGTTAAAGTTAAGGTGTTGACCCAATTGCATTAAATGTAGTTTTTGAGGATTTTTTTTTCTTTTTTTTTGCAGTTCATGAAGTTGTCTTGTTTCTCTTTTCCTAGGTAGCTAATTATTTCGACATTTTTCATATTTCTGCCTTTATTTGCAGTTAAAAACAAAACATGGTTTAAATTTTCGTAAGAAATTTAGAAACGTGTTTTATCTTATTTCCCGTATGTACATTTCTAACTGGTGGTAAACGATAGTGAAGATTATGATAAAGGACGTAAAGAGCTAGATACAAAAGGAAAATTAAATTTTATAAAAAAAAAAAAAAATGAAAAGTTTTTGAGCTCAGAGACAAAAATGATATAGCCAGTGAGAAACCTGAGAATGTTAACTGATGTTGTGCTACAC
>NC_090725.1:259972239-259974739 GCF_036898095.1 Palaemon carinicauda | reverse complement strand
CTGAAATGTGTTTACTTACTTTTACCTGCTCTTCAGTGTGTGACTGATGTTCCTGGAAAATTAATCAAGCTATGATTAGTTTAGAAATCAATTTGACGCATGGCGAGTTCTGGTGTTTGCAAGTACATTTAGGACTGAACATTTTTATAAACTATCAGCATTTTGTTGACAAATACTATTACAAAAGCAAACCTGAGAAGGTTTAGTTTGAGTACTGCCAACACAGGAAGAGAGGGATGAGAGTTCCGCCGCCCTTAATAACCTACAGAAACATGTTTTAATTAGTTCAAATGTAAAAAAAAAAAAAAAAAAAAAAAAAAAAAAAAACCCAAATAGTAAATTACAACCAATACACTATATAATGTGTTTCAACTAAAGCCCGAAATGGTTTCTTGCAACCAAAATCCGAAATGGCTTCTTTCAAACAAAATTTGAAGTCCCTCCCGGAGCTTGACGTTTGATTTCAAGTTTGAGTGAAGGATCTTAACTACTCCCCAAGATGAGCAACTTCACGTGGTCCATATCAAGTAAGTGTGAATAATCTTTCGCAGTTTTGTCTACAACCAGGTTTCGCGTTCGTAGGTGAACTGAATTTTGTTCTAGTGTAATTGTGCAACGTCTTTAATGGGAGTTAACTCAAGTATGAATTAATTGCTGTAACGCTATGCTGAAATAAGTTACATTAAGTAGTTTTTGTAACTTGCTTGTTATATTATTGAATTATTTGAATACCGACCCAACTCCCAGATATGAGTATTTAATTATTCGATTTAAATCAAGTCAAAATTATCACTAAGTTTACTGCTCAGATGCTCGACAATCATTCGACTTGTTAGGACATTCTTCATTCGTTTTTATCATGGTGAATGAATTGTAAATTACGTAAAAGTCTTTAGCTCCTTTTATTAATTTTAGATTAAAATTACTTATATATTTTCTTCTCATCCACATAACTAATTTAATAGTGGATATTTTCCCTACCTTATTAAATATTTTATTATTATTATTATTATATATATATATATATATATATATATATATATATATATATATATATATATATATATATAATGTCTTAGGGTCTTTGCTTATTTAATTGTCTAACGAAATATATTGCGGACTGGTTTTCCTTGTTATAGCGATCATAAAATGTAAGAATGGTGAATCTTGTTATTGCTGCACACACACTCTCATATATATATATATATATATATATATATATATATATATATATATATATATATATATATACTATATACATATATACAATATATATAAATATGTATATACATACTATATATATATATATATATATATATATATATATATATATACAATGCATACGGGTATAGCTTTATATATATATATATATATATATATATATATATATATATATATATATATATATATTTATATATATACATATATATATATATACATATATATATATGTATATATATATATATATATATATATATATATATATATATATAATTCCTTCTCTCTCTCTCTCTCTCTCTCTCTCTCTCTCTCTCTCTCTCTCTCTCTCTCTCTCTCTCTCTCTCTCTATATATATATATATATATATATATATATATATATATATATATATATATATACAATATATATATATATATATATATATATATATATATATATATATATATATATATATATATATATATATATGGAAACAGTCAAGTGAATAGAATAAATGGCTTACCAGTGATATATCCCGGGTTCGGTTTACGAGCGACATTAATGTTTTGAGCCTGATCCATTAGGCTACATTCCAATAAATCTATTGACCAGAGAAGTGAATTAGGCGCCTTGTACTTTGACGTAAATGGTGAGTGGTAACCAGGTTGGAAAAGGTTGCTAAGAATCGGGAGCAAGCCATGAAAAGCGATTCTTCTGTACTTGAACTAAAAGAATGTGTCAAGAGAAACACGTGGTAATGGACTAGGCCCCGTATCTTCTTAGGAGGTCAATGCCGTTAGTGCGCTTCACGCGGTGTACTGTAGGCTTTACTTAAGGGTCTTTGCAGTGTTCCGTAGGCCTCTTGCATGATTTGCTCTATATCCTTCTACTTTAACATTGATAATTTTTCTTCCATCTTGGTGTCCAATCGCTTTAACATATTCTTAGTATAACTACCGCTCGAGTTATGGGGTCCTTTGGCTGGCCAGACAGTTCTACATAGGACCCTTCTCTCTGGTTACGGTTCTTTCCATTTGCCTACACAGACACCGAATAGTCTGGCCTATTCTTTACAGATTCTCCTCTGTCCTCATACACCTGACAACACTGAGATTGCCAAATAATTCTTTTTCACCCAAGGGGTTAACTACTGCATTTTAATTGTTCAGTGGCTACTTTCCTCTTGGTAAGGGTAGAAGAGACTCTTCAGCTATGGTAAGCAGCTCTTCTAGGAGAAAGACACTCCAAAATCAAACCATCGTTCTCTAGTCTTGGGTAGTGCCATAGCCTCTGTACCAAG
>NC_090725.1:259954739-259964739 GCF_036898095.1 Palaemon carinicauda | reverse complement strand
ACACCCTGATACACAAACACATGTATATCATCATTATCAACCGTTAATATTCCACTGCTGGACAAAGGTATCAGACATGGGTCCACTCCAGGCTGTTTATAGTCTTTCTATACCAATCTCTACCTGCAAATTTTCATAGCTCGGCAATCCATCGTCTCCTCTTCCTTCCCTGCTTTGTTTGCAATCTCTAGGGACCCATTCCGTTATTCTTTTTGCCCATCTATTATCTTTCATTCTCATTATATGTCCTACCCATGTCCATTTCTTTTTCTTACATGTTGTTAGAATATCCTATTCTTTATTTTGCTCTCGTATACATGTTGCTTCTCTGTCTCTTGGTGTTAATCCCATCATTATTCTTTCCATAGCTATTTGAATTGCAACTAGCTTCTGTTCTAAGGCTTTAGTAAGGCTCCAATTTTATGATGCATAAGTTATTACTGGTAGGACCATCAAAAAAAATATTTTTCTTTACAGAGAATGTGGTATTTTACTTCTCATAATCTCATTTTGTTTGCCAAAAGCTCTTCATCCCAGACTTACTCTTTTAATATCGGTCTCGCGTCCTGTGAGACTTACTGTCTAGTCTCAGTACGTATATTCATTAACAATCTCTAGATGCTCGTTCATAACCCTTATTTATCGTCTCTCTACATTTTCATTGAACATTACCTTAGTTTTACTCATATTAATTTTCAATCCTACATTTCTTCTTTATTCAAATTTTAATTTCTTTCATGATTCACTGAATAGAGCTGTTATCTACAAATCTTAAGTTATTAAGGTATTCCCATGAATGTTAGTTCCTAGATTTTCCAAATTTAAATTGTTAAAAACTTCTAGGCACGCTGTAAGTAATGTATGAGAGATGGAGTCTCCCTGTCTATCTCCTCTCTCAATTGGAATTTTCTTACTATCTTTATGTAGTTTTATAGATTATGTTAAAGTTTACTAACACAAGATTCATCCATTCCTTGTCTTTGAAGGGCTTTCATCACTGCTGAAGTTTTGACAGAATCAAAAGCTTTCTCATAGTCTATAAATGCCATACAAACTGGTTTGTCATATTCTGATGAGTTTTTCCATTAGCTGGTTAACTACATTGATACCGCGGATTACCATAATATTTCATATTTTCTTCTTTTCTAATTAATGAAAGCGCAGAGAAAATAGACACAAGATTTCTAAAAAAAAATTAGACACATACAGGAACAGATGATTGGTAAAAGCAAGATTTATCATAATATATGCTTATATCTGGAAAATGAAAACTCACAATCTGTGGCTGAATTTTACGTTATTAGCTGTTTTCCAATTATGGACGCTCATTAACAATGACTTATCCTATTATCAACCATTATATATTTAGTGACTCTTTTATTTGGAAACAAATTAAAGATGGTGGGATTATTGCAGATTATTCTATTATAAAGAATGGTTTGTTGCGCATTGACTCTCTCTCTCTCTCTCTCTCTCTCTCTCTCTCTCTCTCTCTCTCTCTCTCTCATTGCCTCGTTGTTTCAGCAAGGTCGTTCCTGAGAAAGATATATATATATATATATATATATATATATATATATATATATATATATATATATATATATATATATATATACATATATATATATAAATATATATATGTATATATATATACATATATATATATAAATATATATATGTATATATATATACACACATATATATGTATATATGTATATATATATATATATATATATATATATATATATATATATATATATATATATACATATATATATTAGTGGAGGGTAACGTGTAATATTAATTAGCTGATTATTCTACGTGTCATTTGTCTTATAAAGTCATAAACCTTAATATCATAATTTGGTTATTTGTGTCATGAAAAAATCACTTGTCAGTTGCACAAATCATTATACAGGTAAATGTTATATTTACATGGGTAAACATCTCATTAATTGTATTTAATGGATTTGTTTATGAACATGACGAAGGAAATGCCAACGAGCATCGTGGTAATAAGCAGCAACAAATGGAAGCCACAGGCAACTGTGGAAAGATTATAAATTACCCCGAAGTAATTAAAGTGAAATATGTTACCCGTTATAAACGAAGCTCGTTTGGAACTTCTTTTCACGAAAGGAAAAGGAAAGAAGATAAAACTAATTAGAGACCGTGACAAATGGAATAAGCTAGTAAATTCTTCATTTCATGAACCGAATTATACAACTTCCCTTGTTTTATTTTATTTTTAAAGCTTAATGCATTTAGTTGAAATTTTTTTGAAAGCAACAAAGCAAAGGTGAGTGTAACCTTTTGTGCAAATATGAGGTGTCTGTACACTTGCTTGCTTTCATCTAACCTTGTATAAAGAACCATGTATAAATCAGAATGCTGAGGAGAAAATCAATTAACTCTCTCTCTCTCTCTCTCTCTCTCTCTCTCTCTCTCTCTCTCTCTCTCTCTCTCTCTCTCTCTTTTCTAAGAAATCATCTTGTCATACGTAGATTTTCAGTTGCGTTCATGTTAGGTTTGATGATCAAAGTAAGGCTTGCCTTTATGAACTGGATAGCAGACAGTTACGTTATCTGACAAGTTCCCATTTTTTAAACGATCGCCCTTTTACAGGAATTACTTTCTGAATTGTTGTGGTTTCACTATAGATAAGTATGACAGTTAATTTAGTTATGGGTAAGGAATACAAGACTTCAGTGACATCGAGGAAATACTTGTGACGTCACGCAGAACATCCGCACCGGAGACTTGTCATTAGAAAACGGCTGTGTTGTCATATCTCCTTGATTAGAGTGCTTGTCTAACCGTGGCACAATGGTTAAGTAAACAATAGGTATTGTAAAAACTGCTCAACATAATTACGCCAAATTTCATTGAATGACGGGGTTTGGTGCAATTATCAAAAGTAGAGAGTTAATTCCAAAGACGTGTAATGTTATGTGAGCTTAGATTGTACTGTCATTGACTACAAGGTTTGCTCGGAGATGGGTTTGACTCTCTCTCTCTCTCTCTCTCTCTCTCTCTCTCTCTCTCTCTCTCTCTCTCTCTCTCTCTCTCTCTCTCTCACACACACACACATATTATGATGGTCGCTAACATTGTTTCCATAAGTAATGTTTAGAGATAACTGTACCCGTAAATACACACATAGTTGCTAAAATTAAGTTCCACTTGAAACTCCTACAGCATTAAGCACCGGATTACAACTAGATGAAAACTTCAATGAAAAAATGCAAAATATGTCCGATTACTTTTCTTGCCGGGAAATAGTGAACTGTGAAAACCTTGGCAGCTTTGACTTGCTTTGGTAGGGTGACCCGACATTTATGTGATCGGGAAGGAACATCACGCTGAGAAGAAAAATGCCACTTTAATGTCAGTCTTAATGTCAAGTGTTAGGGATGCCAGGATTCCCAGTACTGACTCGATTTGCTCAATTTTTGAGAGCTACGATAGGCTTTCATCAGCCTTGTAATTCATTTATTCGTGGAGTTCATCACTCATCTTCTTCGTTTAATCCGTTATTTCATTTGTTTACTTACAAGCATGAGTAAAATCACGTTTTGATTGCGTTAATTTGAATCTTATCCTAGTAATCCGAAAATTCGTGTCAATGAATTATAAACCAAACAAATAGATGAATCAATAGCTGTGATAGACGTATTAACTTCATTACTAATTTACTTGGCTATATTTTAAGGTACAGCTGGACACAGGAATTCTTGGTACACCTCGTTCTGATGAATTGCACCCAACCACACTCTTACTTCGCGGCGAGTTCCTGTGTTTAACCCCTGTCACCGCCTTTGCAATCTCTCCCTACACTGTTTGTAAATGATCTCCGAACTTGTCATTTTTCTTATGGAAGTGCCACTTAAAATATCCCATCCTATCATTCGAGTTGAGACTAAAAGGTACTATTTATTTAATTCAAATATAGTTTTGTGGAATATTTGCATCACCTGTCATGGGCTCTCATTTTTCCTTTCCTTTTACTTCCATGCTATGGAATATGTCTATCAAAGTCTCAGTCTGAGAAATCTTCCTGAAAGGTTACCTATATGATAACTAGCGAGGGTTATATTTGCACGCACTGCAGATGGCAACACACACACACAGACATATACAGTATGTATATGTGTATATATATATATATATATATATATATATATATATATATATATATATATATATATATATATATATATATTCATTTGCTTAATGTATGCATAATCATTTTTTATATACATGCATATTTGTATATTTTAGGAATACATGTATGTATATAACATTTATATAGGCTAGATACCTATATAGGAGAATCACTAACATTGCCGGTGACCGAAAGGTAATTCTGACATCCCTGATTATCACTGAGGCAATCGCACAAAGTATGGCCTTAGTTATAATATAAACGGGTAATTGTTTAAAGGCAAATGTATTAAAAGTTGGGTTCGCCCCTTCCACCACAATTGACGATTGCTGAGAGAGAGAGAGAGAGAGAGAGAGAGAGAGAGAGAGAGAGAGAGAGAGAGAGAGAGAGAGAGAGATCTAAGCATAAGTTATGTGTTTATAAAGAATTCGGGCAAGTAGTTAAAGGGGCAAATTAATTAAACTAAAAGAAACGTCGAATACTTTCAGTTATGCAGTTACAAAAAGTTAGATTTAAAAAAGAAAGCTATACAATTGGCAACATGAGAGAAATAGCTAGGAAAATGATTTGTCCTTGGTCAAAGGGAGATAGATGACACACTAAGGCTAAGCTAGTTTTGTTTGGACATAAATTTACAGAGATTAGAATTACCAGTCGTTAGATTATCCCTTATTTGAGAATGTAAATTACCCAGCATCCTTTGTACTCTTCTTACGTCATCCGGTTGTCTGTTTTCAATCATTACCTCCGCCAACGAATTTGGGAGGAGGTTAGGCTTTCGCCCTTGTTTGTCCGTTTGTCTGTCTGTGTGTTTGTGAATAACATCCTGGCCACAATTTTACTCATAAAATAGTGAAACTTTCAGTTATTAATTGTTTTATTATGTTGAGGCGTGGAAGTGATTCAATTTTGAAAACCAGTAGGTCAAAGGTCAAGATCAACCGAATTAACCTTAATCTTAACCTCAAGTTTTCACATGGTTGTCACACAGACTTCAAATACGCATACGGTCTAAATTAATTCTGGGAAAGGCAAGCTGGTTACGATAAATAAGCTGCCGTGGCGGAGGTCTGCATTCTCAGTGCGCTTTTCTAGTTGTTATAAGAATTTATTTCTTACTTTACTTTACTTTTAAGGGCGGGCTGCTTGTCTGGTCCTATACGGCAGGGGAACCTTATTTTCTACAGGACCTTTAGTAGTTCATTTTATCGTATACATTCCAAGGCATTCAGCATTTCACACATCATATTGATCGTTTGTTGTCAAATCCATGTTATCGAAGTAATTAGAAAACGAGAAAGTCTTCAGTTTCCTATTGAAAGTCATAATGTCTTCAGTCTTATGACAAATGACATAGAAGTTAGTAACACTTATATGGAGTTATAAAATTCCCATTTGATCGAAGCTGTTTACTATTTAATAAGAAATGAATGAAAATAAAATGTTTCAACGAATCGATGAATTCACTGATTATAGATATTCTCGTTTAGCATTATAAAACAGTATAGTGTTTTTGAGAAACTTTTAAAGTTACAAAATCTTTCTGGTAAACATGAACTTTTGCAGTACTTGTCCTTTTGAACTAGTCCCAACAATTATGTGAAATTTGTCTCCTTAAAAATTCGTCATCAGGACCTGGACTGGGTTCTCATCGAGAACTAGAGAACTATTCTTGTTACTATGCATTTACTTTGAATGTTGTTTGTTTACTCAATTGTTAGTTTTGAGGTCATTAGGGAAGTTTAGTTGATATAAAGATATATGCTTTTAAATACAGCAAAATTCATGTCATATATAATAGAGTCCACCAAAAATAATTTGTTTGGTGACTAAGGTATACGATTTAAAAAGTAACGATTTTAATGTAATGCTATTTCAAACATTCTAAACCCCATATAAAACAGAACACGTATCTCAAAATTCAAGAGCCTATAGTTTCAGAAGTGAAAAAACGAAATTGTTATCTCTGTAGATGTTTTTCCCCATTGTTAATCTGTGTATGTTGTTGAGTTTAGACAAGAATCTCTTCCATGAACTTTCCGTTGTGTTTCTCTCCATGAGATGCTCATATGTGATGCAGGAATGTTCACTTCATTGGGACGCGATACGCACGTCCATTTTATGCCCCAAGAAGGCATGATCGTTCAACAAGGGTAAGTCTGCGAACAGACAATAGACAAAAGTGTTTAATACGTAGAGTAGGTGGTCAAGGCAAGGACTAACCGTAGGCGTCACTTGTTTAATAGTCCCGTGAGGGTCAACATTCAACATCACGTGTATTCAATCGTTTTCGAATGTACTAAATACAATCTTTAGTCTACCCATTGATTTTATTGTATTCACCGTATGTGTTTTTCTAGTTTTATTCAATTGTTTTAAAGTTGTTTACGTAATTACTTGTTTGGCCAGACTGGTTTTATAGTAATTCGTGAATAGCCTGTTTGGGTTGTTTTAAGAACATAGTACCCTTCAATCTACATCCTTTAATAATCGCCATACAATAAAAAGAGTCTTCAAATTTATCTCTTTCTTAGGGAGTCAATGTCAGTCTTGTTATTTTCACATTGCAAATAAGTAAAGAAGAGACTGTAATAGCTGCTGAACTAATGTTACGCAAATGAATCTGAAAAGACAGGGATAATGAATAAATAGGGAAAAAAGAAAATAGTTGAACTCGGGACGGATATTGTTTAGGAGATCGGTATTGTCCCTCCTTGATGCAGCTCACTATCACGCCGTTCACTGTAATGTTGCTACATTTAACATCATATTTAAGAAAGTTATAAGATAGCTGTGTCTTTTCAATTGTAGATATTACCATTGAATTTGGCAGGAACAGAAAAACTATATTTCCCATCAATCCCTGAAATTTACTTTTGGGTATGTGAATTATTCTAGGAACAATTTACACCACCGCCAAAAGTAACCATTCAACCCATACCGAAATAAACGTTTGCTGTGGCTTTTCTATGGCAGATATCAACATGAAAATTGATATGGACAAAGTAATATCCATCCCACAAATCCCTTAAATCTTTATTTAGATATGTGAAGTATTCTACGAGTAACTTACGGCGCCGCCGAAAATTGGCCTCCGGCGGATATCGAAAAATGGCTACTGTGACTCTTCTATGGTAAGTATCAATACGAAAATTGATATGAATGTAGTTCACATAACAGCCATCAAAATCTGTGAAAATCATTTGGATATCTGTAAAACTCAAGGAGTAGTTTGCGGCTCCTCGCTGATTTTCTAACTGAAAATTGTCACTTACGAACAAAATTGACAGCCAGGCCATACTTATAGCAGGTATGAACATGAAAATTGGCAGAAACAAAGCTTATATATATATATATATATATATATATATATATATATATATATATATATATATATATATATATATATATATATATGTGTGTGTGTGTGTGTGTGTGTGTGTGTGTGTGTGTATAAATAATCCCTTAAAATTTCATTTGAATATATTTATTGGTAACTATAGGAGAAGTTATTGACTCCGCAGCCGAAAATATCAGCTGCTCCCCCCACCCCACCCCCGCTCCAAAATGTATGGTTAGGGTATGACTGGGCTACGGGTTGGGTGAGGTATCTTCAAAAAATTTATGGCATTTCATATAAGGTCACTCACTTCGTTCGCGACAATTAAAATAGTGGGGCGTAAATACAGCTTGAGAAGAAGAATCTATCCGTATATGTTATTGATACAGACACACACTTAAATACACATAAATACACACACACACACACACACATATATATATATATATATATATATATATATATATATATTATAAATATATATATATTATATATGTATATATATATATATATATATATATATATATATATATATATATATATATATACACTGTATATTGTATGTATGTATTTAGATGTGCCTGTTATATATACATATATAGATTACGTATACTCACATACATACACACACACACACACATATATATATATATATATATATATATATATATATATATATATACATACATATATATCTCCACTGATAAAATTGCTTTTGTCGAAACCAATATCCTCCAGCAAACATCTCTCCATTTCAGTAATGGTAATTAGATCGGCAACAAAAATTGTTAATCTATTGTGGTTTATTGCATCCTGCACATGCGTTGGCAAATATCCGACGAAGTAGTCACGTGATCGGAGGTCAAGGGGTTGACCTAAGTCACCTCTTGATCGGAGGAAATGGATAAGGTTATTCAAAGTGAGATGATAGCTTATTGGGTCAATTGGAAATCAATTAACCAAGGTCGATGCGTCTTGGCACGTGGCAGGGGTCAGAGGAGACTAGATGGAAGATCATTTTTATTTTCTTTTATCTTTTCTTATATTTGTTTGTCATTGCGTTTTATTACAAGAGGAGTTGGGTTACTGATTTAGACAATACGTGATGTTATTCTGACAGCCTCGATTTTTCTCTTGTTTAAAAGTTTGTTGTCTGAAAAATCTCCGGCCTTGCACTTACTGCCGGGTCTCCACACCGTTTACCATGGCTTCCACAAGCCGATTTCCAATAAAAATAGACGGTATTTGTACTAAAAAAAAGAAGTGATGAGCCTTTTTTGAGTTATTCCATGCTCATACTGAGACAATGGGGTAATGCATATTCTCTCTCTCTCTCTCTCTCTCTCTCTCTCTCTCTCTCTCTCTCTCTCTCTCTCTCTCTCTAACAACGCAAAAATAACGGAATATATATGTACCTTGAATGATCCTCACCAGTAATAACATTGAATAATTTTAACTGAGAAAAAATAAACCAAATGGAAAATTTAAACTATTCTCTTCCTCAAAATATGTTTGATAAATCTAGACATAAAAATTCATACAACTTTTGTATGATGAATGTTCAAGATAACGAAAGGTTTTGAACTGACTTCAACAACCACTTGACGACAGTACTAAGTGAGATCATTAGAAGAAAATGTGTAACCGCCAACGTATAATATGCTAATATTCTGAAAGACAATTATTAAGCGAAATGCTTAAGCAAAAAGGTCTCTATGAGGATAAAAATGTAACGTGCAGTTGTACAGTAGTTGTCGACAGGTATGGACTCAAAGAGCCAGAAAATAATTATCATCATTATTGATATTATTTGCATCTTAGACATTATTATGATGAAATTGTTATTATCATTACTAATATTTTAAACCTAGTAGAAGAGATGAAGTCATGAAATATATTAGTATTATTTTCATTATATCCTAAATCAGTCTCCAGCGACTGGTGGTTTATAAAAGTATGGGGTTCCAGGTTATAGCCAACTTCCTTTGGAATTCATCACTTTTCTCACTGTATGTGCCGTTTCAGGTAGCACGCTCTTTTACACTAGTCCTGGGGATATATCGGCTCCTTTTCCTCAAGATTCCTTTTCAATGATTTATGTATGGTTTGAGTGCTCATATGATTATTGGCACTACTTCTACTTTGATATTCATAGCCTTCTCAATTCAATTCGTGAGGCTTGGTATTTTTTTGTTTTTCTCTCTCCCCTTATCTTCCAATCTTTAGTTCCACGGTACTGCGACATAAATGGGTGATGTTTCTTTGTTGTCTTGTCGACCAGACGATGGACTTGTATCACCTATTATTATTATTATTATTATTATTATTATTATTATTAGAAAATAGGATTACATTTGGCTATGGACCTAGTATAGAACTAGAGAATCTAAATGTACTAATTAATCTTCAATTGCAGTTATGAAGCTTATATAATATAGAAAAGAATAACAATGCCAATTCTCTAACATCGCAAGAGGGTCTGCCCCTCTCTTATT
>NC_090725.1:259944739-259947239 GCF_036898095.1 Palaemon carinicauda | reverse complement strand
GACTAAATGCTTTTAACTGGTTCTGTGTTTATATATACTGTTCGCTGGATATAGTAATCCAGAGTAGATTATACGAAATCCTCAAGATTTACGAACACCTTTATAGGTCCCGGGCTTAAGCTGTCTTAAATCCTATAATCCATGCCAAATTTGATCCACAACACAACCCCCTATCTTGTGATCTAAGTTTTCATCATCTGCGGGTTAAGAAGAAACATGGTCGTAGATGATTTTCTTACACTAAGATGATTTTTTGTAGTAGAAAAGTTTGCACCAAATGTTTTATATATCGATTCAATTGATTTTTTCTCAATGTTTAAGATTTGGGTCCTTTTATTCACACACACACACGCACACACACACAATTAGTGAAGCCAAAGCAATATGAAGAAATTCAAGACAAGTGATAGAAGCTAAACAATAAACTAAGCAGTTTTCATAATTTCCGTCAGGTGACACCCAGATAATGAACGAAAAGGAAAGTAATTTTGTAGGCCTCTACAATCAATATATTGTTCCAATCACAGTCTCTTGGTGTCTGAGAAGATATCTCTTACGGAACAATACCGCCATTAAGTTAATTTCCTGTGGAGGCGCTATCGGAAATAGCAGTCGGAATGTTGAAAGTCGGGAAACAGCGTCGTTAGCCATGTTAGCGCCTGTAGCTTCCGTCCCCGCTACTGCAGAGCTGCCAACCGCCCAAGACCTTTGGCTTTAGCAAGGATGGTGCTGCATTCTGAGGTTTGACCTGTCACTGCCTCTCCCTCTCCCTGCTCTTCTAAGATTCTAGAATTTCATATCAATTCTCATAGTTTCTTGTTTGTTTTGATTCACACACTCCTCATACAATGCTTATTACAGAACAGTTTCAGCTGTAGTAATTATGACAATTTTGTTGTTTTTTTGTGGTAATTATTATTATTATTATTATTATTATTATTATTATTATTATTATTACAGAGGATGTGTAAGTGGAACAGAGGAAGCTATTATATACAGCAGACACAAATTTCTCTCATTTGTTTCAATTAGGTATATATAATTTGTGGGATAGTTAATGTTCATAGTTTATTATCTTATTTCCTTTCGTCTTTTCAACACATTTAACAATTGGAATCTTGCACTGATTAATGATTTCATAATCTCTCTCTCTCTCTCTCTCTCTCTCTCTCTCTCTCTCTCTCTCTCTCTCTCTCTCTCTCTCGATGGATGACTAGAATTTGAAAGTTTGGAACCTTGACCGTAGCAGAATACCAAGCTTATATTGTTAAATACGTTTAAGGAGTGAAAATTTGGATTAGTTTAGAATTCCCTGTTGAAAGAATCAAAGGAATGAAATATATAAAAAATATATAGATATCCGCAAATCAACAAAAACTATATAAATTAAATTTATGAAAGTTGTTATTTTACTGCGCTTTACTAATAATGTCATTGTTATATTTACATATAAATGTTAATAGTGGCTTGGTCTCAGTCATCCATATTCGGTTTTAGTTGGTCTTAAACACATTAATTTTATTTTTAGATATATATATATATATATGTATATATATATACACATATATATGAGTATATATATTTACACGCATACGTATATATATATATATATATATATATATATATATATATGTATGTATATATATACACATATATATGAGTATATATATTTACACGCATACGTATATATATATATATATATATATATATATATATATATATATATATATATATATATATATATATACATACATATATACACAGTATTTATGTGTGTATGCATTCATGTATGTGTTTCAAGAGATAGTAAACTCATCTTAAAAGTGTGTCCTAAATGGCTCATTACAAAGGATCCTGTTTCAATGCATTACTGTTTTTTTTTTAATTTTTTTTTTTTTTTTTTTTACTTAGACTACGAATCTGTAAATCATGAGCGAAGATCAGCCGATAGAATAATGAATATTAACCTACATTTAGTTCAGAACTCGACAGATATTTAATATTTCTTTGCTCGACAGCCACCATGCAATATGGGGGCAACAAAACTTCTGAAGTAAAGCTAAGGCTAAATAATTCATCAATTTGCAACCAATTTTCAATTCATTTTGAAATATCATGAGAATTAGTAATAAATAATTTTATAAAATTTCAGTTTTACTCACACTGAATTGGGATGGGCCCTCGCTTAATTTGCGTTAATTAACTAAGTATAATTGTCGTGATTACATTTTCAGTTATACGTTTCATAATGAACATGTCTGTGTGTTTGATTGTATTAGATACCACATGTCCATGCACTTATAAAAAAATAATTTGATTCCCTTTGCGTAAGAAAATTTTTCATGATGAATTGAGTGGTGTTTTTATTGCATTAGGAACGATACTATAATAGCCATTAATAATCACTTCTCAGCTTAGGCATTTCCTGGTGGTATGTTGCACACACACACACACACACACACACACACATATATATATATATATATATATATATATATAT
>NC_090725.1:259917239-259939739 GCF_036898095.1 Palaemon carinicauda | reverse complement strand
GTGTGTGTATGTATGTATGTATATGTGCATGTTTTATATGTGTATGTATGTATATATATATATATATATATATATATATATATATATATATATATATATATATATATATATATGTATATATGTACTTACAGTGAATATCATCATCATGATCATTAAGCCGTTGCTAGTCCACTGCAGGACAAAGTCCTCAGACATGTCCTCCCACACGTGTCTGTTTATGGACTTTCTATGTTAGCCTATACCCACAAATTTTCTTAGCTTGTCGAGCAATCGTCTTCTCTTGCTTCCCCTGCTTCGTTTGCAGTCTTTTTAAGGACACATACTGTTATTCCTTTTGTTCATCTATTATCTGTCATTCTCATTATATATCCTGCCCATGTCCGTTTCTTTTTCTTACATGTTGGTAGAATATCCTGTACTTTAGTTTGCTCTAGTGTTATTCCCATCAGTATTCTTTCCATGGCTCTCTGCTTTGTAACTAGCTTGAGCTTTAAGGCTTTAGTAAGACTCCAAGTTTTTGATAATTAAGTTGATATGTATCAGTGAATATTGTTTCATGGCTAGTATAGTGGTAACGTGTTCGCGTAGCATTCGCATTGCAACAGATTGATCTCCGTCCGGGACTGTGAGTTTAAGCTGTTTACTGGGGAGGCCACTGCTATGGTTGGGTACTGCAGTGGGGGCTTTGGGTTTGCCTGGCTGACGTTGTGGTGAGCGTCCATTCAGATAAAACTGGAACTGAAACCAGACACATTTAATCTTTAATACTGGTAGTACCATCTGATTAAATACGTTTATTTTTAGAAAAAACGGCATTTCATTTTCCATAATTTCATTTGGTTTACTAAAAACTCTCCATCTCATGCTTATCCTTCTTTTAATTTCGGTTTCATGTCTTAGAGAATCACTTAATCCTAAGTACATATATTCATTAACATTCTCTATGAGGTTCGTCACTAACCGTTGTTTGATGTGTCTGTATTTTCACTGAACATTATCTTAATTTTACTCGTATTCATTTTCAGTGTTCTGCTTTCTATATTCAAATCTTCTATCATCTTTTGAAATTCGTACCATGATTCACTAAATAGAACTATGTCATCTACAAATCTTAGGTTGTTAAAGTCTTTTTCCATTAATGTTAATTCCTACATTATCCCAATCTAAATTCTTAAAAATTTCTTCTAGGGACACTGTGAATAATCTAGGAGAGATGGTATCCCTGTCTTATTCCTTCCTCAGTCAGAATTTTATTACTATCTTTATGTAGTTTTAGGATTGCTGTACTTCCCATATAGCTATTTTTGATTTTTCGAACATAAGATTAATCTATTCCTTATCTTTGAAGGGGTTTCATTACTGCTGAAGTTTTGACAGAATCAACAGCTTTCACATAGTCTGTAAATGCCATACATTGTGGTTTTTTTCCATTAATTTGTTAATTACATAGATATGGTCAGTTGTTGAATATCTGTTTCTAAGGCCTTCCTGGTCTCTTGGTTGATTAAAGTCTACCTGTCTTTCTAATTGGCCTAATATGACCTTTGTAAATATTTTATATATTACTAGTCGTAAAGTTATCAGATAGTAGTTTTTCAGGTCTTATGCATATGTGTATATATATATATATATATATATATATATATATATATATATATATATATATATATACAGTATATATATAATTTTATATATATATATCATACATATCTTAGTGATATATTTATTTATGTATATTTGATATATATATATATATATATATATATATATATATATATATATATATATATATACACTAGTGTACACGATCCGTCAAAAATGACATTTGAATATTTAGATAGATACGAACACACATGCAAACATACTTTTAATCCCTCCCGTCCCCTCCGCCTTTCTTAACTACAACCCACTTGATTGGCAATTTGTGGGAGATTGTTTTTTCCGAGCGTACATCTCGGGGGAACCCCTACTCACCAGGGTCTCTCTCTCTCTCTCTCTCTCTCTCTCTCTCTCTCTCTCTCTCTCTCTCTCTCTCTCTCTCTCGACAACACGTAAAGCCCACTCCAGGTCTTAACTTGAGGTCCCTGTTTAGTTACTGGCTGCCGTTCCCTATTTACTAGCTTACTATTTCTTTTAATTAATTGACCCACTATACTGTACGTACAGAAAGACTAAGTAGGCTGCACTTCTATCTCCTTTTATGTGACCACTATTTTCTAAATTAAGAAATGAATCGTGCCAGCTCAAATACCAGTTTCAAGCGCTAGTTGAAGTGTCTTTATCCGTAGTGGCAATATTGTTTCCCCCCTTGGATCTATGTGTAGATTTGATAGCTATTCAACAGTATCCTTCCAAAATTCTACTTATGTAGTAATATTTTCTTTGGCTATGAATTCTTGAATACATATTTTAATCACATTTTCTTTCCAAAATCAGCATAATTCTGACCATATAAAATATGAAATTTCCATTTATGATGCCATGTTAGGTAATATATTTTACACTGAATTCTTGAACCTCCTTTCTGACTTGAGCTGAAATTCTCTTCACCACGTTGAATAACTCTAATCTATCCATATTAGTGGGAATGAGTCCCCCTTTTCTCCTTTATCAACATGATTGAATAAATTATCTTTCTATCATTTTCAGTTCTGGTTGTATTGCCCATAAATCGAATATCGTTTTTATAATTTCTACTACCATTTAGTAAAATTTATCTACAAAATATTGTCACTCCGATGTCCTATGGCCACAAACTCATTTCTGTGGTTCCTACCTTCAGCTATCCTCTTACCAATACCTTTCCCTCCATACAAGCTTTGCTATGGTGTTAACAGTTCCTTCCTTTACCACAGGTGGACTTTGATTTGGTAACTGCACTACTGATCTCACAGCACCTTCGCTGGTGAAGTCCTAACTAATTAAGTATTTGATTTGCCACTTCTGACATTCGGTCATCTAGCTTAAGAACAGGTGCATCTTACCCTGTTTTGTTGTGCATCGGTTTTAACTTTTTTGTATTACCGTAATCCTTCTATTTAAAGGAAATTCAATGCTTAGGCCCTATATTCTATTGCAAAATGTCTTGTCCGTTGTCATTAAAGTTTTCTGTAAATACAACTTTCATCTTCTCCACCATCCTTTGTTTTGATACCTTTTAACTGTATACCCTCCCACCATTCTCTGATCTTAATAAGATTATGGTGCGAGCATAATTTGAAACCAATAAGGCTTCTGACACAGATTGCAATTTTATGCAGGAGATATGCGATCAAGTTCATTGCTGATTTGTGGCCTAATTTTGTAGGTTTCTGTCTTTAATGGCACTCCTATAAAACGTGGTCTGATATAGTCCCTTCAAAAAATAAAAGCTAAGAGTTTTTTAGCTTAACCCAATTTCACTCAATTTTCACTTTTTTGAACCTCTGAATTCTTGGTTATATTTAGTCTATTTTGTTTCGAAATTCGGATAGTTCTTTGTGTCATCGTTATTTAGAGTGTACTTGAATAAAGGTCAAGATGGTGTGGTTAAACATCTCCTGGAAAAGGCTTGCCCATTTATCGACATCCTTTGGCTTTTTATATTTTGTTTTTGGGTGATAAGTGGTAAAGGAGCCTGTCGTTTGTTTCAGTAATTATGTTCATGTTACTTCAGCCTTAAACTTAGAAAGGTGACAATAATTCATATTACTAAATCTGGTTCTTAAAATTATGTTCAAGTTTTTCTCCATTGCAGGTATGAAAGCTTTATGTTAGTCTCATTCAGCTTTGTCCTGAAAATTCTTCGCATTTAGGTAGTAGGTTGGCCAGGGCACCAGCCACCCGTTGAGATACTACCGCTAGAGAGTTATGGGGTTACTTTGACTGGCCAGACAGTACTACATTGGACCCTTTCTCGTTACGGTTCATTTTTGCTTTGCCTACACATACACCGAATAGTCTGGCCTATTCCTTACAGATTCTCCTCTGTCCTCATACACCTGCCAACACTGAGATTAGCAAACAATTCCTCTTCATCCAAGGGGTTAACTATTGCACTGTGATTGTTCAGTGGCTACTTTCCTCTTGGTAAGGGTAGAAGAAACTCTTAAGCTATGGTAAGCAGCTCTTCTAGGAGGACACTCCAAAATCAAACCATTGTTCTCTAGTCTTGGGTTGTTCCATAGCTTCTATACCATGGTCTTCCACTGTCTTGGGTTAGAGTTCTCTTGCTTGAGGATACACTCGGGCACACTATTCTATCTCATTTCTCTTCCTCTTGGTTTGTTAAAGTTTTTATAGTTTACAGAGGAAATATTTATTTTGGTGTTGCTGCTCTCAAAATATCTTATTTTTCCTTGTTTCCTTTCCTCACTGGGTTATTTTCCCTGTTAGAGCCGCTGGCTTATAGCATTTTACTTTTCCAGCTAGGGTTGTAGCTTAGCATGTAATAATAATAATAATAATAATAATAATAATAATAATAGCGTTTTCCTATTCGATAGGACTGAACCTCTTCATTAGATTTTAATTCTCTCCGTTGCAAAGTGATTTATTTTAGGCAGTATTCTGACCACTTATCTCTTCTCCATTGTTACAGAAAACTGTTTTCTCCGGTCAGTTAACCTTCTCTGTTAATTGTCTTGTTGCAAGCAGTAGTCCTTATGAATGTCATTCCACTGTTCTGCCACGCCTTGAAACTCGCGTGAATCTGTCTCACAGACCACGTTTATCGCATTTATCATTATTCTTTTTTATTTGTCTTCGTTTGATCTAAGCTTTATTGTAGTGCACATATTTTTATTTCCATTTTTAATTTAATCTTTTTGATATTTTCATCAAAGTATTTTACAATTATTTCTTTTAACGCTTAATGCTGTCATTCCATCAGTGTAAGTAATATTGTGAATAGACTTTACTATAGAGCCCTCGACTTCAGGGACGAGTGCAAATTATCAAAATAAGAAATGAAAGCTTTCACCGGGGCAATGAACGAGTATACTACCAAAATGAGTTATACACTAAAGTCATCTTGAACGGTTGTTGATACGAGTCTGGCGTCTGTAAGACATATAAAATAATTTTCCTCCATACATACAGATGCTACATTTTGTCACGAAAATAGGGGTTAAGTTGAAAGTTAAAGTACCCAGGACAGTTGTGAGACCGGCAATGATGTATGGAGCGGAGATGTGGGCAATAAAGAAGACAGAAGAGAAGAAGATGGATGTGGCAGAGATGTGAATGTTGAGATGGATGTGTGGGGTGACAAGAAGAGATAAGATACGGAATGAGGTAATTAGGGGTACCACAGGAGTTAGAAAACTATCAGATAAGATCCAAGATAGTAGACTGAGGTGGTATGGTCAAGTCATGAGAAGAGATGAACAGTATATTGGGAGGAGAGTGAAGGAAATGGAGGTACAGGGAACGAGAAGGAGAGGGAGACCAAAACGAAGGTGGATGGACTGTACTGAGGATGACCTTCGATCAAAGGGATTAACCGGTGATGAAGTGTGGGACAGAGGTAGATGGAGAATGCTGGCCAAAAATATCAACCCCACATAGAAGTAGGAAAGGATGCAGACAAAGAAGAAGAAGAAGACGAAGAAGCTTACACGTTTATATATATTCATAGTAAGTCTATTCTAACTGAGACTTTAAAAAGTATTTCATATTACTTTTCTCCTTTTTCTAACGTGCACCTGACCCCGCATGAATTGGGACAAATAAATAAAAAGTGAATATTAGTTACAGTGGCAACAATGCACGTGCATCTTTAGAAGATGCTGCTCAGACAGTTGTTCATGTCCATTATGCTATTAAAGTGACGGAAAATATCATATAGCTCCAGTACGGGCGACATTTGTCTTTAGATAAAAAAAAAACATTCCAAACAGTACTCGCACAAATGTGTATTTATACAGTATATATACACACATATATATATATATATATATATATATATATATATATATATATATATATATATATTATATATAAATATATATATATATATATATATATATATATAAATATAAATATATATATATATATATATATATATATATATATATATAAATATATATATATATATGTATATATATATAAATATATATATATATTATATATATATATATATATATATATATATATATATATATATATATATATCACTATAATGATCTACAAAATATTAACTATAAAATCGAAATTTTTAAGTGAATTGATCCTCTAATTCAAATTTCCTCGTAAAGGCTAAGTGGTATTACGAATATGTAATATATATCTGTACTGAGTAACCTGCAGTTAGGACAGGGAGATTGTGTTCTGTGCAGCCTGGAATACAAAGTGAATAACGACATGTCTACATAAATGTGAGGTGGATTTTCACTGTCATCAACTCTTAAATAAAGTATCTACAGAAAGATCCTTTAATATCTTTAGCACTTTCGCTAAATATAGGTTATAAACAGTATGCAACGTTTTCACATTTTAATTTAAGTTAGACGAGTTTTCTATGGCAATCATCTATTTTGTTAGGTGTATACGTATAACATAGTATGTATAGTCAAGGCATGAAAATTGAAAAATATACCGTTAGTATAGGATATAGATAATTAGCGTATATTTTTCATCGGTTTATTATACATCCAAGAAGGTAATGTATAGAGAAGAAAAGGCTTGTTTTACCATTATATACCGTTTCCCCAGTATGTTTTCCCCACCCAAAACCCCGAGTTCCCACTGTGGGTCCCCCATTATCGGTGGATATATATATATATATATATATATATATATATATATATATATATATATATATATATATATATATATATATATATATATATATATATATATATATTGAAACTTCATTTGCGGCACGAACGAGTGTCATTTCCGAAGAGAACGGACCTTTTTCTACAGAAGAAAGTAGTTTTTTCCCTAGGTTACATTACCCTGTAATACAGTACTATAATACCCCTAACTGTATATTCATGCGAGTCTTGTATTCATAAATAAATATTGAAATATTTTTTTTGGAACCGTAACAATAGGCAAGTGTAGGGAAATTTTAATATTCTCTAGTTACCCTTCAAAGAAGTTTCTTCGAAGGTACACAGATTAACAGAAAACAGCTTCATACAACAGGGACTATGTTATATTTGCTATAGGCATTCGTAAAGTGTTTTCAACACTTTTGAACAGATTCTTTTTATATCGTAGAATGTGGATTTATTGTAAGAATAAGCTTAGGCATTATAGATTTGTTACTATTTTTTATTAGTTTTCATTTAACAATAGGGATTCAAAAGCTTTTCGGGAGAGAAACCTACCACAGATCTAAACACAACACTTGTCTTGTTATAGGCCCATACTATGATTTTCTGAGATTTCATTTTCTTTTCAATTTTCCAATTACTTAATATATATATATATATATATATATATATATATATATATATATATATATATATGCAGTTTCATATTGCAATGGGTATTACTTCCTTTAATCGTCCATGTAGGCTACTTACTCTTTGTTACCAGTTATTCGATTTTTTAAAGAAAATGCTGGACCATAATATACAGGAGACAGCTCCCTAGACCTAGCTTGACTCATGGTCTTCCACTATCTAGGATTAGAATTCTCTTGTTTGAGGGTATACTCAGGCACACTATTCTGTTTCCTTATTTCCTTTTCCTGCTGGGCGATTTTCTCTGTTGGAGCCCTTGGGGTTGCAGCTAAGGTTACAACTAGGGTTGCAGCTTCGCTAATAATAATAATAATAATAATAATAATAATAATAATAATAATAATATGATGATGATGATGACGATGATGATGAGAATGATGATAATATGGTCAGGTCAGTTTATAGGTGAGTATACATATAAATGGTTGACCGAATGGCCTTTTTAGCCTACAGAATTCTTCATACTTATTAAATACAATTAAAATTACATGCCTTGAATCCTAAAGGGAAATAATGGTAGGTTCGCAGTAACCTTCTCCGTACTAGTGTGTGTGTATTTGAATCTCACTATATAAGGAAAGAGCTCTCCTTGTATTTCTTCTCTGCTTCACGGCCTTTAGCAGATGATGCATCTTACAAGTGTATTTAGAATGTCATGTTGTTTTTAATGGAAATAAAGTTTTCTGGTGAAAGCGACGTAATTTATACTATCTTCTCTATGTGATAAAGAGCAAGAGTCTGTATATATATATATATATATATATATATATATATATATATATATATATATATATATGTGTGTGTGTGTGTGTGTGTATATATATATATATATATATATATATATATATATATATATATATATATATATATATATTCGAAAAAAGCAAATCAGACAATGGCTAGGTTAAGTAAAATTTGGAAATCAAATCGCCTGATATTACATATAAAAATCAGACTATATATCAGTTTAGTAAGATCGGTGTTACTGTATGGACTTGAGTCGTGGTATGATAAGTAAACATTATCCAACAGATTTTGTAGATTTGAGAACAAAGCCCCCAGAAGAATATTGGGGCAGGGTAGGATTAGAAATGAAACTATAAAAGAGATTACCCTAGTGCCTTATATGGATGAGATCATGGTGAGGGGTGGATGGAGATGGTTTGGTCATGCTCTTCGCACTCCCCGAGAGAGATAAGTTCACCAAAATTTCAATTGGGCTCTACTGGGCACCAGAAGAGTTGGAAGACCCAGGCCTACATGGCTGAGGACTATAAAACGTGAAGTAGGAGATGATGAATGGGGAAGTATTGATTAATAAGCTCAAGATAGAAACGACTGGTGAAATTTAACCGGAGGAGAGGATGATGATGATGATATATATATATATATATATATATATATATATATATATATATATATATAGATATATATATATAGATATATATATATATACATATATATATATCTGGTCACGCTGACCGCATTGCCAAACGTCACATAAATATTCTGGGGAGGGGGTGGAAAGGGTTGAATGATTGTGCATCATATCTAACTTAATATTTAGCTGTCATTATTGTCATTATTATCAATGTGTATGTTTAGTAGAGTGATCTTTCCTTGAGATTTTTGACGGGTCGCATACACTAATATATATATATATATATATATATATATATATATATATATATATATATATATATATATATATATACATATATATATATATATATATATATATATATATATATATATATATATATATATATGTGTGTGTGTGTGTGTGTGTGTGTGTGTGTGTGTGTGTGTGTTTGTACTTGAGGTACATTGCGTGTTTCAAAATATTAGATAGCTAATTTTACCACTGTCTGTTTTCGTGTTCAGGTCTATTTGTTTCCATTTTTGGAGTTGATGCGACTATTCCGTAAACACTTATCAGTGCTTTTATTTCTAGTTTTGTGTAAAATTGTGCATCCATTATCTCTAAAGTTTTAACAATGTCGTGCAAACCCTGATTGCACTCATTGTTAATTCATTTCCTTAAGTTTAATGTTCAATGTCTTTTGTCAATCCATTTGTGGGAAACGTATTATGCACTTACTGCAATGAGAATGATACAGTGGAGGTAGGAGGTTACCGGCCGTAGAGTTATTCCTACTTTGGCAATTTCCATGCTGCTGATATGATATATCGCTATCTCTTCAACCGTTACTAGACCTACCTTACTATATACGAAGTTTACACTATTTACACAAACCTTTTGTTTTCCATTTTTTCCATACGTCCAAACCAACTCAAAATAATCTGGTCCATGCGTTTACCAATGCTCTCCCTTTTATCTTTTGTATATCACTCTATTTATTGCACTATTGATATTTCTTACACAACATATACTAAACAAACACTTCATCTCAGCACATTTCACCTTGCTTCTTTCTTTCTCATTCAGAATCCACACTTCACTTCCATAAAGGAGAGTTGGCTCAACAGTCCCTTTATAGAATCCCACATTGGCTTCTACAGAATATGCAAATCTTACTCATTTTTTAAACATCCTATTACCTTTCTTGCTTCTTCTATTTTATAACTTTTGTTATCTCATCTTGCAGTTGTATGTTATATTCACTCCAAGAGTCTTATATAAATCAGCCACATCAATTCTTTCGACACCCATACTACCATTCATTACTCCATCTTCCTGTATTCCCTTTACTCTCTTGGTCACACTTTCGAACTCCCTTACAATCTTCTACAGTTTATCTTCCCTGTCCCCAAATCAGCAAAGTATCAAATGCTGAAGTCAATCATTCCATATCCCAGTCATGAATTTTCTCCTACATTCATTGTCTTTTCTCGCATCATTCAACACATGAATATGCCTAACAGCATTGGATACATTCAGTCACTTCTAACTTCATATTCTCAGCATATGATTCACTTCCTTAATAGTTCTCAACTACAAATCAACACCTTCCACATTGCCTCTTGATCTACTCTGATATGAATTATTTTTGCTAGGACTATGTATACGCCATACATTTTCACATTCACTTTCGAATTTCTCGCACAACTATTTCATGAGTAGACTTTATCCAAAGTCCCTCTTTATTGTCTAAACTCCCACTATCATTTCTTCTGTAATCTGCTATAACTTTTCTATCAAAATCCTACCCTACAACTAACCTAGCAGCTTATACTAAGAACCGTTAAGCCCATGTGATTCTCATAGTCAACTTTATCACATCTACCTTTATCCTATGGATCAATTATTCCTCGTACCTATTCCTTTAGGATCTTTCATACTGTCAAACATACTTTATATATATATATATATATATATATATATATATATATATATATATATATATATATATATATATATATGTGTGTGTGTGTGTGTGTGTGTGTGTGTGTGTGTGTGTGCGTGTGTAGTACAGTGCGTATGCGTCAGCGTTAATTCATAACAAAGATTCTCAGATTACCTGTTTAACTTCTTCAACTTTAGAATGAATATCTGAAAGAGAAATCGTTATAAAAGTGCATTGAAATTGATAGACAAAAATAAATTTAATCACGAGGAATTTTTTTCCTTTGCTTGTCCATTTTCGTCATATATTCAGGTTCATTACTTCTAAATGATTCTTCACTATAATGGTTTTTTTTTTTACATTTTCTGTTTTGATACTTTGATATCTGAAAGAAAAATATATTTTTTTTTTTTGGGGGGGGGCAATTAAATTGAGACAGATTTTATTTTGCACTTTGTCAAGTTTTTTTATTATAGGCATATATATATATATATATATATATATATATATATATATTGTATATATATATATATATATATATATATACTATATATATATATATATATATATATATATATATATATATATATATATATATATATATATGTATATATATATATATATATATATATATAGAGAGAGAGAGAGAGAGAGAGAGAGAGAGAGAGAGAGAGAGAGAGAGAGAGAGAGAGATTTGAATATGCGGTTGACTTCAAGTTTGTAATCATATTGCAAGATTGGCCAATTTCATTAAGAAGCAAATGTCATAAAGAACTTATCTTATGGAGTAGATTAAGAATGTAAATATACTGAAATCCTTGAGCAGCCCTGCAAAGGGAAGCCAGGAAAACACCTTGCTGGAGACTGTCGCAAAGAGAACTTTGCACCTGAACGCTGACAAACGGACGATTGTTTGATTGTTTTTAGGTAATTTTCTTACACTTCCATAGAATATTTACTTATGAACTCTGTTGGGTATACGCCGTAACACGAGCATAGTTTTGGCAAACTTTAGTTAATTTCGACTTCAGTTTTGGTCCAATGGTTACTCTAATCTTTGGTCTCGCCACCTAAAAGCCCAACTGGCAACTCTGCTCGCATCCTAATGTCACCCATACGGTTCAAATGACCGATCTCATTTTACCCGAAATGTTCTCTAAAAATTCCTCTTGGTATATACAAGTCTTGGATAACATTAGAAAAAGCGAATTCTATTTTCATTCAGTATGAAAATGATTGTAATGTTAATTTTCAACGGTGGGTAATTGAACTGTTCCTCCGACATGTGGCATCCCCAACATCCTTGCTGCCCCGGGAAGAACTGGGTATTCAGTCAAGTCTTGGCCAGTGAACGGTGATGATGAACGTGCAAGGGGCGCACTCGAACGTGTTTTTTGTATAATGTGTGCCTGTCGCTATAACGCCGCAGTAACTTAATGATTGTATGATCTTTTCTCTTTGGTTGGTGTTCACCGATTTCTAACTGACGCTCAAGTGAAGTGGTAGACATAAGGCATTCTCGGTTGCAGGTGCAAAAGTGATTTTCATGTGTTAATTACTTCCAAAATATACTACCGGTTTCTTGCAAATTTGCCCACAGCAGTCCCAGTTGTAAAGGTAAATAATAGTTTTTTTTTCTGTTTACACAAAGAAGAGGAAATAATGTGTTATGCATGCAAAATTTGACCAGTCTTATTCAATTCGTGTAGTGATTCGAAAAATGTTCTTATGGTTTTGCATCAACATCGGCCTAGGGCTAGGAATAGGTGCTCCTTTTGTGTCAGGACAATTATTGTAATCAATGACTTTTATTGTGTGATTAACGGTGCTTAGTGGAGAAAGTAACTAGACTAAATTGCATATGCAAGCAAAACTTGGCTTGCAATAATAATATTAAGAATACTTAGGTTAGCTGGCCTTACGACAATTCATTTCGACACAATATACCGTAGGCCTATGTAAAATATAATGTATATATATATACACACGCTCACTCGCTCGAACCCACACACACACGTATATATATATATATATATATATATATATATATATATATATATATATATATATATATATATATATATATATATATATAGTGTGTGTGAGTGGACAGGAGTTAGTCTAGTAGAGCTCTTGAGCTTTACTCTGTTTATCTAAGTAAACCCTGAATTGACATTGCCTACACATTATCACTTTCATAGCCTAGGCTGAGTCCTAATTAATACATTTTTCGTAGTGACCTCTTTTGTCAATCGTAAGTTGAAATGGTGTATAGAATTCCACCCCTTTGTCAAGTATGCTCTGCTCCGTAAGTCAAGTTAGTGAGATTTAATAAGGCTGTGCTTTAATGACATACCGTTAATTTGATACAACCTACAGTATAGTAAGAGCAATTTCCCCATTAGTTTGCATTTGTATATAGCCTACGGTAAGGTAATATTTTCAGCTGTCTAATTTTTTATGCTAATTCTGTCTAGTGAGAATTACATATTACAAATTGCATATTTCCTCTAGTTTTAAATTTTAGGCTAATTTGAAGCCAAGCAGAACTTTATATCTTTACTGGTTAGGCCAATGTCCCATACCTCCTCCACCAATGATTATGAAAGGATTAATTTGACGATTACTATTTTTTTTTATATCATAGTGTACAGTTTCCAGCAGTTATATTTATTAAGTCGAGATATTACGTTTTTCTTTCAACTTCGAGCCAAAATATTTGTTATTACTTTCTAAGTTTTAATATATTTGTTTTCTATTAGCATAAGGTAATAGAAGTATATATATATATATATATATATATATATTTATATATATATATATATATATATATATATATATCTGTGTTTGATCTTGGCAATGTATAAATAAACACACATCCATATATCATTATCATCAGCCGTTACTAATCCACTGCAGAACAAAGGCCTTAAGCATGTCCTTCTACTTGCATATGTTTATGGTCTTTCTGTGTCAATCCACTCTTGCAAACTTTCTTAGTTCGTCAGTCCATCGTCTTCTCTTTCTTCCCCTGGTTTTTTTTTTTTTAGTGTTTAGGGACCCATTATGTTATTTCTCAATGTTCATCTGTTATCTTTCATTCTCATTATATGTCCTGCCCATGTCCATTTACTTTTCTTCCATGTTAGAACGTCCTCTCCTTTAGTTTGCTCTCTTATCCACGTTGCTCGCTTTCTGTCTCTTATTGTTATTCCCACCATTATTGTTTCCATAGCGCTTTGAGTTGTAACTTGCTTACATTCTAATATATAGTAAGGCTCCAAATTTCTGATGCATAAGTTAATACTGGTTGGACCATCATATTAAATACTTTTCTTTCTAGAGAAGTGGCATTTTAATTATCCTAATCACATTTTTTTTTTTTTTACCAAATGCTCTCCGTCCTATGCTTATCCCTTTTAATTTCGTTAAGAATCTCTAGAGGTTCGTCCATAACTCTAATTTGTTGTCCTGAATATTCATTGAACATAATCATAGTTTTATGCATATTCATTTTCATTCCTACAGTTCTGCTTTCTCTTCAAATCTTTTATTATCTTTTCTAATTTCTCCCATGGTTCGCTAAACAAAACTAGCCTATGTATTCAGCAAATCTTAATTTGTTAAGGTATTCTCCATTAATATTAAATCCTACATTTTCCCAATCTAAATTCTTAAAAACTTCTAGGCATGCTGTGAATAATTTAGAAGAGATGGGGTCTTCCTGGCTAACTCCTTTCTCAATCGGAATTTTCTTAATATCTTTATGTAGTTTTAGGATTGCTGTACATCCCATAGGACTATAGATATCTTCAAGGGTTCTAACATAAGCTTCTTCTATTCCTTGTTTTGAATAGTTTTCATTACTGCCGAGGTTTTGACAAAATCAAAAGCTTTCTCATAGTCTATGAATGCCATACCTAGTTGTTTGTCATAGTCTGTTGATTTTTTCTATTAACTGGTTAATTACATAGATATGGTCAGCTGTTGAATACTTGCATATATATATATATATATATATATATATATATATATATATATGTGTGTGTGTGTGTGTGTGTGTGTGTGTGTGTGTATGATATTAACTGCCACATGAATGTACCAGAAGGGTACTAGAATGTAGTCTCATTTACTGTACAGCAGTGTGGAATTGTAGGTGGTCCGAGGTTTATTGTTATTATTATTATCATTATTAGCTAAGGTACAACCCTAGTTGGAAAAGCAGGATGCTATAATCCGAAGGGTCCCAACAGGGAAAATAGCCCAGTGAGGAAAAAAAATAAGGAAACAGTTAGAATAGTGTGGCTGAGTGTACCTTCAAGCAAGAGGAGAGAACTCTAACCCAAGACGCCGGAAGACCAATGTATAGGGGCTGAGGCACTAACCAAGTGTAGAGAGCAATGGTTTAATTTTGAATTGTCCTCCAAGAAGAGCTGCATACTATTGCTAGTCTCTTCTACCATTACCAAGTGGAAAATAGTCACTGAACAAGTACAATGCAGTAGTTAACCCTTGAGTGAAGAATTATTCGGTTATCTTACTGTTGTCAAGTGTATGAGAAAAGGAGAATGGGCAAATAATAGACCAGACTATTGGGTGTATGTGTAGACAAAGGCAAAATGTATAGTAATCATAGAGGGGTCCAACATAGTACTACCTGGCTAGGCAAAGGACCCAATAACACACTAGTGGTATTATCTCAACAGGTGACTAGTGTCTTGGTATAGCTATAAAAACGAATGTGAGACAAGTGCTGTGCCTCTTAGCCACATCTACGTTCTACATTCATACACACAAAACAGGCCATGTTTTGTAATGTGTGATGAAAATGAGAATCTTTGCAATTTTTTTAGCTACTAGACGTAGGATAAGATATATATATATATATATATATATATATATATATATATATATATATATAATATATATATATATACTGTATATATGTCTTATTAGCAGCATGTATATAGTCCATAACAATTTACGATGCGTTTATTTACCAAAGGATGACATTTCACAAGAAAAAGGTGTAACACCCTCGTTTTATAGTGTAGATAGGCTTACCACAAAAGTAGAAAAGCTCATCGATTCTGCTTCGATTTTCATGTGCTTTTTTTTGTAAAATGTGAATAAAGGTTGGTTACAGAATATGCGATGCAAGTTAGTGACGTGTATGTAAAAGATTTGGAAGGAACTTCATTATTTTTGGAGGTTATGGAGATTAAGTAAGAAGGGCTCAGTGACAAGTATCCATTATGAAGTGAACAAGTGAACTAGACCTGCGGGTGTTTAATGTAGATGAAAGTTAAAATTCTGAAGTGTTTAAGATTAACTATTTTTATAATATATACAGTAGTCTTATGCGGTGTAAGAAGACTCCAAAGAAAGAGAAACGTTGAAATATCTTTGCAGAGGTGCAATAGAATTAGCTAAGGTGAATAATGGACCAGTTTGAAATGATTTGGGCCTATGGTAAGATTGGACGTAGGTAGTAGTATTGGCCAGGGCACCAGCCACCCGTTGAAATACTACCGCTAGAGAGTTATATGGTCCTTGGACTGGCCAGACAGTACTATATTGGATCCTTCTCTCTGGTTATGGTTCACTTTCTCTTTGCCTACACATACACCGAATAGTCTGGCCTATTCTTTACAGATACTCCTCTGTTCTCATACATGTAACAACACATAGATTACCAAACAATTCTTCTCCACCCTAGGAGCTAACTACAGCAATGTAATTGTTCAGTGGCTACTTTCCTCTTTGTAAGGATAGAAGAGACACTTCAGCTATGGTAAGCAGCCCCTCTAGAAGTACACTCCAGAATCAAACCATTGTTCTCTAGTCTTGGGTTGTGCCATAACCTCTGTACCATGGTCTTCCACTGTCTTGGGTTAGAGTTCTCTTGTTTGAGAGTACACTCGGGCACATTATTCTATCTAATTTCTCTTCCTCTTGTTTTGTTAGTTTTTATAGTGTATATAGGAAATATTTATTTTAATGTTACTGTTCTTAATATATTTTATTTTTCCTTGTTTCCTTTCCTCACAGGGCTATTTTCCCTGTTGGGGCCCCTGGGCTTACAGCATTTTACTTTTCCAGCTAGGGTTGTAGCCTAGCAAGTAATAATAATAATAATAATAGGCTTGTGATGAAAATACATTCTTTGATTCTAATCATTCTAAATTAAAGAGAGGAAGATCTAAAGAGGTTATGGAAATTAATTGCATTGATATCCAGGAACCGCGAGCTACTCTGCGTACAATGGTTTTTTGGTTATATGTGAAAGAGCGTTCGATTCTTTAGTAGTCCCCGATGATCCTATGTAGATGCATGAAACGGCTGAAATGTGAGAGGGTTCTCTGATCAGGGGGTGCAACCACGATTCAGATGTGGAAGTATGAATGTGATTGGCAGTAAGGATTTTTTTTCTAATGAAACAACACTCTCTCTCTCTCTCTCTCTCTCTCTCTCTCTCTCTCTCTCTCTCTCTCTCTAGATAGATAGATAGATAGATAGATAATGTGTGTGTGTGTTTATATTTAACGTCAGTGTGAGTATATGCCATTACATTCAACTCCATGCTCGATTTGTTCTAAAAATCACAGTTTGTTCTCGTTCAATAATGCATGATCAATTTATTTTTAACCAATTATATCAAGGTTATCTTAGACCAGATGCTTATTTATTAGTTTTTTCAGAGACGGATTTAATTTCTATTGCTTACTTGGGCCTACATCTCATCAAGATAAGCCTAAATGTTACACATACAACTGGTTTGATTTGCATAAGTCTCGAATGATCATTCATTTTAAAAGACTTTTTTTCCATAGTGCTATATCGATATAAACTTGACCAAATATGCTCGGTTCTATTATTCTGGAAATATCACTTGATAGGCCTATGGTGTAGGGGCTCGGTTCGCTATCGCTTAATGAGAGCGAATTTTTGCATTTTAATCAAGACTGTTGAGTTAGATATACAGTTTCGAGGTGAATATAAAACGAAGTTTAGGCCTAACGTTCTTAATGATAGAACTAACGCACACACACGCGAGCACGTGAAAAAAAGGAACTATGTTAGTGAAAACAGTCTGCATATTTTGGCATCAGGACCGCCTTACCATACCGGGCACTACCAAGGTAATAGAGAGTCCCTTCACTTGGTGCCCCGACTTGACACCAGTCCTCCTTTTACAACTTCAATGTTATTTCAGCTAATTTGCGTTTTTTATGATTTAATTGGTCAATTGGGGTGTTTAGAAAATGCCCATGCTTAATTCCACGCGAAATTTTGATTGTATGCTTATTCTGATGGTCACTGTTACTTGTGTTGTTTAATGTACCATTTTGTGAGTATCTTAATTAAGTTGTCTTTTCAGTCGTACTGCATTTTTTGTCTTTTATTGAAAATAATTGTAAGCTTTATTAGCAGGAGTCTCTCTCTCTCTCTCTCTCTCTCTCTCTCTCTCTCTCTCTCTCTCTCTCTCTCTCTCTCTACAAGGGATAGATGTGATTTAGTCTTTAATCATACCGAAAGTCGTTTAAGGTTTTGAGACAGTGAGTCACCTCTAGAATAACAAGAATCAAGACGCATGTGAACATGTGCAATGCATTCTAACAAACTTGGATGTACTATAGAAGTGGAATGATTAAGTAAATTGCTGGTAACCAATATTCAAAGAGCTTTAATAATTCATAATTTTTAATGGTCTACAAAGTTTTCCCTTTCACCACACATTTATATGGATTCTATTTTCTAAACAGTTCAAATTCGTGCGAAATCTGGTTGCTCTTTTTCAAGTAGCTCAACTGATTTCAGCCACAGCCGACTAGAGCATGGAATACCTTCAAGACAACAATTTCCCAACATTCCTAGTTTCTTTTTTTTCTTTACTTGTTGCCTTTCTTCATCTCAAGGAGGTCGTACTACTGCCTCCAAAGGAAATGTGGAGTTAAATGCTGACAGGTTCCGAATAACGCAATACTCGTTGTATAATGTAGATTTATAATTGCTCCATCAAAGGTGTCTTCTCCCTCCACAATGTCAACATCTGGCGCCACCCTTTCGAATGTGAAAGACGCATAGGATACAGTGACATGCTGTTATATGACCTTCGATTGTTTATATCGTTATTTTAGGCTGTTTTTGTCAAAGGACTGTAATGGGGTTTAAGATAATCTTATGCACTGTATTTCTGGTAAGCTTTTTTGAACAACTTTTGTTTTGTTACGTGGATCATTGTAAGTCTAGTCTGGCACGTAAGACAGAAAGTTGAACTTATAAGACTACTCGTTTAGTTTTTTTGTAAAATTATCTATTAGCAATCTAACGAAAAATTAATGGCACACTTTTCTAATAATTCTAGGTTGGGTTTATCTCTGCGCGCTCGCACACACACACACACACACACACACACACATATATATATATATATATATATATATATATATATATGTGTGTGTGTGTGTGTGTGTGTTGGATAGTTTTCTTTCTTAATATAGAAAAATTTTGGAATTTCTGTCAGATTATGCAATCCAGTTCTGCAACTAAGTTGCGTAAATCTCTCTCTCTCTCTCTCTCTCTCTCTCTCTCTCTCTCTCTCTCTCTCTCTCTCATTGTGAATATAGACTCAAGGATAAGATCATTAGAAGTAAAAGAAGGATGTTGCTTGAATGATAGAACAGTGATTTAATTTACTAAATGCGTTGCCTAGTTTCATTGACCTGAGAATTTTGTGCAATGGTTGTGTTAAGGTTCCTTAAAATCAGTCATGATATTTTCCCTGTTGGAGCCATCGGTGCTTATAGCATCCTGCTTTTCCAACCAGGGTTGTATCTAAGCAATTGAAAGTAATATTATAGCGGGAGTGTGTTGCCATGCTTTTTCATCTATATAAAAATTCATAACTGTTATTCTTATTATAAATGTTTCTGTTAATACTTGCCCGGGAAGTTGATGGCTATTTTGACATGTTCCTTATGAATGTGCTAGTATTTGGAATCCGGGTAATGATTATGGTTTTCACCTGATAGTGATATAAGCCAGTTTGACGACTTTGCTCCTTTAAATTTGAATGTTTGCTATATCAGTCAAACGTAAACCGCAGGAACAGATGCGCCTAGCTTGCTGTAGGCTACGTGCTATTTGGAAGCACTTTGGTCACATAGTAGGGGAACATTCAAGAAATTGCAGCGGCAGCAGACCTCGAAATCCGATTCAAATCCATTTTTCTGCTGAGCATTCAGTGAGTCTGCTTAATATCAACACCGCTTGCTCAGCTTCTGCATGATCATTGAAATGGAGTTCTAAGAAGTTTATTTTTGTATTTTTCTTCTTATGCTTAGTCTGAATTTTGCTTGTTGTTCTTATCAATTACTTCAGAAGAAACGTTTATTAGAAAGTTTATATGACTTAATTGTATATCTAAAGACTTCGGTATTGATATGTATCACAATTTAGTTAATTGTCTTAATTTTTTAAGTATTGGCTGTTATTTATTATTTATTTTGGCGGCCTTGTATAACACTGTTTTAATTGAAGATTTTGATTCCTTATTTGAATGTGTCCTGTAGATGATTAAGGGAGATTGGAGCTAGGGATTAATCATTTTCTAGCTTCTACTTCGTGAATAACATAGTGAGGTAGATTATAATAAATTTGAATCCCTAAGAAACTATACGCAATTGGAGTTTCGTCCATTAGGCCTTTCGTCTCTTACAAAAAAGTGCAAACCAGCTGCCACAGTCTCACGTCTTGCATGGCAAGATAATGGCATTTGCAAAGTCCGTCAACTAAGGTCCGTTTGTTTTGGGCAGAACCAACCTGGCTTCCGTTTGCCTTCTTAGAAAGTATCATGGCCTCTTGGCCTCTTCGTACCCGAGATAACCTAACTCCAATTTTACAGAGTGAGGGTGCCCAAGAAAGGCTACGGTCTGCATTCGGTAGTAATAAATCGTGTATCACTCCTTAAAAAAGTTTCCTTCGTAATGTTTATATCTTTAATCTAAAAATAGATTCAAGTTTACCTGTTTATCATTTGAAATACTCATTGTTTTCATTGTAAAGACTTAATTTACGCATTCTTATTATTTTATTAAATATTGCTTTAGGTCTTGCCTGAAGCACACGTAGTGTTGAGTTCAGTGGTTGTTAAAACCGGTTATATGTGTTCTACCTGCCACTTTTTTGCTCTCTCTCTCTCTCTCTCTCTCTCTCTCTCTCTCTCTCTCTCTCTCTCTCTCTCTCTCTCTCTCTCTCTCTCATACTATATTTCATATGGTTGCCTCATGTAATTAGTTATTGGTCTGAATGAGTAATTCATCAATTTAGGGCTCTGTATTATAAAAATTTAGCCGTAAACCAATTGAATGTCTTTCAAATTAAGCTATTCTTATATCAGTAAGATAAACTATTACGTTAAAGTTAAAGGAATGACCACTAACGTTAAATAAAAAAAAAAAGCAGGTCCACGGAACACTACTAAGCAAACTTCGATAAGAGCATGTGATCTTTGACATGTTATTTTTTAGCGACAATTTTTTACTAGATGAAAAGGAAGGCCTTAATATATGCACGGTATAATAGAGCAAGTGTCTGGCTTAATATATATATATATATATATATGTGTGTGTGTGTGTGGCTATATCTATATATATATATATATACCTATATATATATATATATATATATATATATATATATATATATATATATATATATATATATCCCCGTCCCTCAGGTAGGGGAGGGAGTAGTCATACCCAGGTGAGAGGGAGAACACCGAGAGGTCCACTCGGAAACCGCAATCTCCCACAAATTACCCAAACTACCGTGTTATAGTTAGAAAAGGGGGAAGGGGTGGGACGGGTTGAATCTGGGTGCGCATATTTAAATATTAAGCCTTCATTTTTGGACGAGTCGTGTACACTATTAATCCTATTATTATTATTATTATTATTATTATTATTATTATTATTATTTGCCAAGCTACAACCCTAGTAGGAAAGCAGGATGCTATAAACCCAAGGGCTCCAACCTGGAAAATAGCCCAGTGAGGAAAGGAAATAAATAAATTTCAAGAACTTAATGTACTGTTAAACAATTTTAAGAACAGTAACAAAATTAGAATAAATCTTTTATACACTGTATAAACTATAAAAAAACTTAAAAACCCAGAGGAAGAGAAATGAGATAGAATAGTGTGCCTTAGTGTACCGTCAAGCATTGCATGATTAGATGGAGGAAGGTGTGCATATATTCCATATTGTATGATTAAATGGACTTCTATGAATGGCTTCTGGGTACTGACCCTGTCGCTGAAAATGCAAGAACTATCGACACTTGTAGAAAAATGTATCGTTACTGTCATAACAAGCTTAGTATAGGTGAAAGATCTCTCTCTCTCTCTCTCTCTCTCTCTCTCTCTCTCTCTCTCTCTCTCTCTCTCTCAAGTATACCATTATTGGGAACTGTGTTCGAGCTTTATTGCTCCACTGAAATCCTTTTTTTTAATGGCACAATGAAAGTGTTTCATAATTTATGGTTAACATTTATTTCTTCACATTAATTCAAATCTCTCTCTCTCTCTCTCTCTCTCTCTCTCTCTCTCTCTCTCTCTCTCTCTCTCTCTCTCTCTCTCTCTCAAAATTACATCTACGTTATATTGAAAGTAAACGTGTTGTATTTTGTTATTGTTTTTTGTATATTATTTATGTTTGAATGCACATGCAATTTAT
>NC_090725.1:259889739-259912239 GCF_036898095.1 Palaemon carinicauda | reverse complement strand
ATTTTATATATGAAAGATTCATTTTAATGTAGTTACTGTTCTTAAAATATTTTAATTGATTATTACTTTTCTTGTAATTTATTTATTTCCTTATTTCCTTTCTTCTCTGGGCTATTTTCCCTGTTGGAGCCCTTGGGCTTATAGCATCCTGCTTTTTCAACTGAGGTTGTAGCTTAGCTAGTAACAAAAAACAATAATAATAATAATAATAATAATAGTAAGAATTGAGTGTCTATTGCGATTTTATCATTACTTTGCAAGTAAGGAATGTTTGCTGTTGTAATAATTATGTGATGGAAAAAATAGGGGAATCCATCAAATGAAAGTAACTTGTGATGTTTTGTGTAGGCAAGGTATCAAAGTTCAAGAATATTCATTTAATGAAAAGATTGCCTTTGATTAAACATATTTTTTCTTGAACGGGAATCTGGAAGCAGATATTTATTGTGACTCGGCAAATTTTCTTGACGATTTAGAATAATGCAATATAAAAGAGGATATACTCTTAAGTCTAAATGAAGAAGTGTAGAAGATATATTTTATCTTTTTTGAGTCCATTATACGACACATAGGTGATTTTGCATTGCTATACAGTTTTTCATGTACATACTTCTTGTAATTTTTTTCCTGGCTATTAGAGTGCTGAACCGCCCCCCTCTCAGCTAATTAGTTTATAACCGGAAATGTAACATTTTAAACGAGATAGTCGTCCCTACTTGCTGACATCTGGGAGCATGCTGTACCGTACTTGGCAAATCAGTTCCAGAATTCTAATGAACATAATTGAATTATAAGAATATCTACTAAGACAGTTAGCAGTCCATGTCTCTTAAAAGTGGTTTAAACATTATTTGTCTAGTCTTGCACCCTATGGCATCCCAGCTGAAATTCTCGATAATGTCAACGTTAGATATGGGCGAGGTATACTTTATATGCAAGCAAGGCAACATGCAGACCTCACAAACCGGCGTCGGGTCCTGCAGTTTCTCTCTCTATCCTTATAAGGAAGGCAGCGATTATAAACAACAATTTTTTAAGCGAAGGGGGCCCGGTGGTGAAGGTGCTGGACCAATGCTAAATATTGCCTCAACCCAACAACTTGGTCTGCGTCGTTTTGATAAGGCTCCAGAAGCTCTCTCTCTCTCTCTCTCTCTCTCTCTCTCTCTCTCTCTCTCTCTCTCTCTCTCTCTTATTGTAATAATTAGTTTCCTTGAGTATATAAGTGAATACTTGTTCTTGCAAGTATTTAATAGATTAAATAGTTGAAATTAATACTTAATGCGAGACAAACTTTACTGACCAGTCTAGACAGCTCTCTCGTCTGGTGTTAGTTTTTTTTTTTTTTTTTTGCGATATGTGGTTTTAAGTATCAGATGAAACGTTGATAGATCTCTTTCTGAGCACCGTAATTACGAGTAGGTATTGAAACCATATTCGTCCTTATACCGGTAGTTGTGCAAACTTGTATTTTCCCTCTCTCTCTCTCTCTCTCTCTCTCTCTCTCTCTCTCTCTCTCTCTCTCTCTCTCTCTCTCTCTCTCTCGACCTTTGTTCCTGGTATGTTAATACAAACTTTTTATATCGATTAATCAGTAATCATCTGACAGGCCAGTTGAATCATATAAAAGATAAAGTCTTCGATATCTTTTTAATTAGTACGCGCTAATTATCCGTTGGTGACATTTTGTCAACAGTCTACAGATTATAATATTGAGCTGCGCTCGAATAAACCCCGTCTCTTACACATATGATACCTTGGTATATTTTCAGGTTGGGCTGCTCAGTATTTGTAGGTTAGGAAAAATGTTCCGACAATAGATCGTTCAGTCCTGAAGAAACATTTTATGTACTTCTGTAGTTTACAAGTCAGAAAATGATCAATAATAGGCCAGGGATTATGGTTCGGATCTTTCAGCGATAGTTATATCTGTTTTCAGCATATTACATAGTTGATTGCTCTTGCAAAAAAGTCGGACAAATGAGAAATCTTTGTATCGTCTCACCTTTGCTATGGCCAGGATTACACCCACCCTGTTGCCAGCAGTAAATTAGCACTAGCTTCTGCTAGATACGAGAAGGGTCATGAGGCTAGTAACCACGCCCTTGAAAGACTTGCTTAGAAGCCGAAATACTGTATCCTTTTTGACAGCACCAAGATCTATATATTTAGACTTTGGACAGCACTACCTCCAAAGGGAAATAGAGGGCATAGTAAAAAAAATAAATAAAAAAAGGAGAACCTTTCGTCTTATTACCATCAAACTACCAATTTTCTGCAATTCTCCATTATGAGGAATTGAGATATGTAAAATTTTGAATATGAGGCTTACTTTAGATCTATGTTGATAATGGCATCAGAGCATAAACGTAGATAGACATACAGTTAGTATCAATAGTCGAGTAAGCATACATGTTATCATCTCTATTTGCCATATGATATTTTTATAAGGAATGTGGTTCTGTCATTTTAAAGAAAAAGACAAAAGAGAAGCTTACTTTAGACATCCTTGTGGTACGGTTGGCTTCATCAATTCTGGTACACTGCACGGAAAGCTAACGAGACATCTAACAGCTTTACATTGTAGCAGGTAATGCTTTGTTTAGCAAAAGAGAAATGATTGGCTACGCTTCCAGTAAAACACAGTCGCTGGGATTGTAAAAGCAGGACCAAAAACATTTCCATCAGTATCACGAACTGCTGTTTAGCAAATAAAATTTTTCTATACTTTGTTTTCAGCCAACTAAACATAGCGTTACCTGGTACAATATAGGCTACTGTACAGCTATAAGACATCTTAGCTTCCCAAGAAGTTTACCGTAATTAATTAAGCCAACCGCACCAATGTTTATATATCAGCAGTTGTTAGCTCATGAATCGAGTTTGTCTGTTTGGTTGGGGTTGGGGACTGTAGGCATAGAGTTGGGTCCTCCTTGTCCTACTGGTGCTGCTGGTCCTGCTTCTGCCACTTACTACTTCCCGGTGAAGGATCGGGTTACCTATGAATCACGAACCATCATCTTGGGAGTAACTTTTGTGGGTGGGGTAGGTTGGTGGGGATCCTTGGTATGGTTGGCCTCCAGTGGCACCTCAGACTGCCCATCCACCCATCATTATCTCTCTCTCTCTCTTTCTCTCTCTCATCCTGATTATTATGAGAGAGAGAGAGAGAGAGAGAGAGAGAGAGAGAGAGAGAGAGAGAGAGAGAGAGCAAATGAATGATTCTTGCAACTTAATCTCCATCTGTCTTCACAGTAATTTCAAGGTTTTATTATTGAACGATCCGAAAAAAATAGGCCTAAAGTCTACATTTTCTCAAATGAAAGGGAAGGCTCCCAGGCATTTTAAGCTATCAATGTGTGTCTTCGAGTTGCCAACACAAGAGGCCGTGTTTTACACACGGTAAAACCATCATTGTATGTGACCAGATAAGAGCAAAACCACAGTTACTGCCCCATTCTTCCTCTTCACTGCTTAGCCTATCCTCCTTGTTTCATCTCTCTCTCTCTCTCTCTCTCTCTCTCTCTCTCTCTCTCTCTCTCTAGATATCTTATTTTTTTTTCATACAAACTTACTCATACTAATGTATGTGTATCTGTTTAGTACATGTGAGTAATTTTTCTATTCTTTAAATGTATTTTCAGATACTAATAAGCAGGATACTTGCAGTACATCTCGCTCCTTTTGTGGCATCAGACATTCAGAACGTGGTGTATTTGAACAAGATTTTTTACTCATGGGGTCTAATGGAATTTTCTTTTCCTTTTTTCAAGATTGTGCAAATTGAATTCGACCTCAGATCCGAATCGCTAATTCAACTTGACAGAAGTGAAATGACTAATTAAACTCGGCCAAGTGTTTCTTCAGCTTTACCTGTTTTTTTTTTTTTTTTTTCCCCGTTCCCACATGAGCGATGTGTAGTTTTGCCGGGAACTTTGGTTCTTTTGCACATTCGTTATTGTTGTTCCATAACATATTGTTTTTTTTTTTTTTTTTTTTTTTTTTTTTTAATTTCTTCCATTTCGAGATTGAATTAGTAATAACAGTTGTGGTTTTGCAACTTCTCTTTGTAGTAAGTTATCATTTTATTTTCTGATATTGGTTGCTATTTATTGTTGTATCTTGATTAGGTTATGTTCATTACTATATCGGCTTTATCTTAGCTAGCGCAGACTAAGAATTATTTTCACCCAGAATAGCAAAAATGATTTATTTTATGTCCTTAATTCCTCCCCGTAATTCCATGTCAAAGATTCCTACAACGAAAGATAGTCGTACATTAACATGTTTGTTCTAAAGATTTCAACATAAGGCAAAATATCTTTTACGGTATGTAGGGTAAATAGCAAGTCTTTGTCGATCTCAGCCAAGTAAACGTGTACTACTAAGGATTTTGATGGTGTGTATTAGGATGAACAGTATTTGAAATACTTTACAATTTATGTCCATATGTGTTCATGTTGTTGTTGACTTCGATATCAAGAAAAACAATCATAAACATTGCTTTAAGTATCATCAAAACTAATTCTATGTTCTGGCTTTTACACCAGGACCTGTCGTTTTCTAGGAATTGTATATAAGCATTACAGTGTCTTGCAAAATGACTTAGAAATGAGGGAACCTTAATAACACCAGTTTTTAAAAAAATTGGAAATTGAACATATATCAGATATAAAAAGAATGCCATTAATTTATCCAGCAACTAGACCTGTGAAAGTCTTGCAGCAGAGTTTAAAGATGTTTAATGTTTGTGAGGTCATTATTCCTATTGTGATACTCATTCTTGTGTCATTCGAAAAAAATGCGCAAATTTAATTTGCTATTGGGTGTTAAAAAACAGAGAAAATAAAAGGTCAGAACAGAGTTAAACATGGCAGAAGTTGGCGCGTGGTGAGTGACTTGGAGTTGTATTCATGTCTTAAGTTATCGAAAGGGCTAACTTGGCCATGATGCCCACAGACCAATTCCATGTTTAATATGATGAAGGGTTGTTAGAACAAAGTCTGAAATTTAAAGAGAAGATAAATAAAAATCACATACTATAACTTCTAATCTCTCAAAAATCTTTAGAAATCACATTGTCACTTTTTTTTCTTTCTCGAAAGAGTAAAGTAAGGAAGGCATCAGGGTGTGTGCAAAAGACTATCGATTGTCTATGGAAGCCAAAGCTGAAAAGTATGAAAGGATAACTGAACCAAATCTCCTTTATGTAAATTATATATTGAATTTGAATGTAAATCAAAAGGAGTTTATGTTGCGGGGATAGACAGTTTCCAGAGTATATGATGCAATTCAATTCTACATAAAAACATGTTATTTTTAAGAAGTCTTCGAAGTTATCTTCTATGATGTCACTTTTAAGTTTTATTTTATTTTAACCAAAATGTTTGTAAGCCAATTGTTAATGATCGAGATATTTGGATTCGTTATTTAATATTATTAATGCTGTTTTCGTTATTGTTATTATGTATCAGAAAAAACAGGCATTTGACCATTGTACTTTCGTAACTTTCGACAAAGTTACTTTTAAGTATGTTAAATTGTAATTTAATTTCTACTATAAGTAATCAATATTATAATTTTGTTCGTAAAAGGGCCTTCCGTGTATTTCATGAACTTGCTGAGACAGATCATACTACAGTAGATCACAGTATATACCGTACAGCCTCCGTAGTTAATGGCTCCAGAGAAACAAAATGACAAACATCATAACGTTTTTAAACAGTTTAATCAAAGATGAATGCTAAGAACTTCATAACTTGCGTCTTCATGGAAATATATGTATGGTAATTTCTTCTTATACATAGGTTATCTTTTTTATTTCATCACGTAAACCCATAGCTATTGTTTCTCTGAGTAAACCTCCTGGATTATTTGCAAACATGCAAAAGAATGTATATTATTCTCTGAAATTTATGTATATATATTTGTCTATTCTTTTATATAATTATGATGGTGAGTTCGGGTTTTGGTGAGGATTTTAAATGTCTGAATTTGAAACCCGTGAACTTTGCTGGGTCGTGGAGCACAGTGGAAAAAAAAAGAGAAAAAAAATCTCGGATTTCCTTCTTAATGTGATCTCATCATCCTAATGGTGTTCTTGTGTTTTTGCCTTCGTTTGACCAAATGTGAGTCTTAGCTTGCATATTTTATTAACGTTTAACCTTCTTTGATTTATTTTGTTCTTGATATAACGGTCTCCACTTTGGTTCTATCGATATTGTTTAGTTTCGTCACGCATGTATTCCCTTACTTTGAAAAAAGAATGCAAACGAATTCATATTTGTGTCTCCATATTTCCACATTTATTATCTCTCTCTCTCTCTCTCTCTCTCTCTCTCTCTCTCTCTCTCTCTCTCTCTCTCTCTCGCTCTCTCTCTCTCAATCTCTCTCGCTCTCTCTCTCAATTACATTGTTTTTGAGTTGCAATTTATATCAAACTTCCAAAGAATGTATATTTTGTAATAGAAATATACTGTAACTTGCACATATTAATTGATTTCCATAAGTTGAAATATATCAGCGTTTTTCAAAGCATGCGTCCAGTTTCCCTGTCTTATGAGATTTGCTCACCTTATCGTTTGTCGCTGCACCAACATTTCAGTGATTCATCTATCCAGATTTTGTTCTCACGAATATCTAGTGATGTGGTTGCTACTTAAGAAAGTCTCTCTCTCTCTCTCTCTCTCTCTCTCTCTCTCTCTCTCTCTCTCTCTCTCTCTCGTTGTTTCTTCATTACTGGGATTTTATTTGAGTGGTCCTCTTGTACTGTGAGCGTTTGGGTAAACAACTCGGGCGTTATGGTCTTTTTTTTTCTCTTGATTTTTCCTTTCAGCGTGGGAAAGAATTATCTAGATTATGGATGGGTGTTCTTAAAAGGGCGACGTGTTAAGGGACAATAATAAAAACCTTAATATGAGGAATATAGTTGTATTACTGATAATTTGAGAGAGAGAGAGAGAGAGAGAGAGAGAGAGAGAGAGAGAGAGAGAGAGAGAGAGAGAGAGAGAGAGAGAGAGATTAAAATCGACCCTGTGTTCAATTTCACATGATCTTTTCTCCTTGTTAATTTTCCTTACCTTGTTTTGGTATCGGGGATCCTTAACGGGATATCTAATCTTGTTTTTACTGACTCGTTTTGAAAAATAGAATCACTGGATTTTGATTTCTATGTGATACAGTTTATCGAAATCCTGTCAAACCTATAGCAGAGGTAATTGTTATGTACTAGCTCACTTATTAGTTAGTATATGCGAATATTTATATAACTAACAGAAGCCTTTAGTTAAATGATGAGATCGAGATGGAGAATGAGGTAAAGAATGCAAGATCTATAGATTTTCTAATTCCATAGATCCACTGCCACTATTCTGCACACTCTATATCACCACCTAGTGCTATAGTTTTATCGAATCAACTCATGAATCTCAAATAACAAGAGAGGCAGTCTCGGTGGTAGGTCTACTCGAAATCTACTGTCATCCTTGGTGAAACCCTGCTGAGAGATGGGCTGTGAACTTGGAACCACTTATTGTGTTTTGCCTTTGTTGATGTTATTGTTTTGTCTTTAGGTTATTGGTGTTAAGATCTGTTATTATTTAGTTTTTGCTGTTTTTAGTAAGTCAGTTGTGTTTTCTGATGCTATTACTGATGTTGATGCTGTAGTTAGCATGATAGTTATCCCTCATTTAATGTATTATTTCCGCGTCATTTCGAAGATGTAGACTTCACTTAAGTGATCCAATACGTTAAGCTTCGTGATAGAGAAAATAAAATAGCGATAATATTACTAGCCACTCTCATGAAATTCTACACGGCCTTGGGCCTGCGAACCTTTTCCCCATACGTCTGGTTGACCCATAAGTCCCCGGTTCATCATAAACAAAGGTGTTAGTTGACCGGTTGAAAACTATAGTGGAAAGTTTGTGCGGCATATTCTACGCACTCTTGAGAACGTTAACTTGTTGGTAATTTTGTCCGCATTTTCGTCTTTTTCACTGCGAATTGGTTCTTAGTTACCGATTGGTTATATTGACAATTCCTTTAGATTTGTGATTTTTTATAGATTGTTATATTTGGAATTCTGAAACGAAAAAGTAACGGATCTCACCAGTTGGAATAAAAATACTTGTTGGAAATCTGAGTGCATTATTAAAAATATGATCATGTAAGCTAGTTCAATAGGTGTAAATGAATTACGTGTTTATACTACATTACCATAATATAGAAGAAAGGTTAAATCTGAATAGTAAAGTCAAATAGGTTTGAAGCAATGAGGTATATAAGTATTAGTTATTACAAATCTCTTAAGCTATATCCTTGTACAGAGTTCCCATTTACATATGAGGATTTTACCCAAAGATACGGTGCTGTTTTGGCAAAGAATTCTGAGTAGAACTGATGTTTTAAAGAGAAAAATCAGAATACAAACCTTAGCAGCGGTGTGAACCGGGTATTGGGAGGATATCCCGGGGGTGAGGTATGAGGGTGGGGTGCCTTGTTATGGGAAGGAGGACGACCAGGTATGAGTCAGACGTAAGGAACACGGCTTACAGTTTTCTCTCATGAATTCGTTGTATTTTTGTCATTTTTCTTATTTAGTGGGCCAAAAGGTGGTTTTCACTACGTAATCCTATCAAAAGCTTTACCTATTGTTTTCCCTTGAAACGTTTGTTTTTATTGCATATTATACTTTCCATGTTTTGCTGAAAAGGGTAGCTGTGTGTGTTAACATGGCATCCCTTTTTGGTTTTCTGTTGGCATAAATGTTCCGTAACCGTGAGCTGTAGGATTAGTAATGTGGTATGGTACTCTCTTTATGGTGCTCCGGTATTTGGTGCTGGTGCAGTACTTGGTGATGGCATTCCTCTCCTCTAATTTTGTGGTGTTAAGTATCTAGTTACGGGCAGGGATTGAGGTAAATTTCATTAATAATATTATGATGATTTTTTTTACTCTAGGATGAATTTTTAAAATGAACCGAAAATTAATAGAAAATTATTCCATTTATCTATAATCTATTGTAAATTCGTAACTGGCGGCATTTTTTATGATTTGATCAAATTTTGAATGAAGCTTTTTTTTTTTTTTTTTTTAGTAAAGTGCTCCTAAGTTGAAGTATTAAACCGAAAAGTGAAATACTGGGGCACTTCGTCAGAGCAGAGAAATTTATCATTCGACATCTGAGGTTGAGATCAGGAGGTTTTGACAAACAGAAACAAGTTGACTGAACATTATTACGCAAGTGGTGAAAGATGTCGACTTTGATGTGCGGTGCAGGAATGACAGAATCTCTCTCTCTCTCTCTCTCTCTCTCTCTCTCTCTCTCTCTCTCTCTCTCTCTCTCTCTCTCTCTCTCTCTCATTTTTGCTAATATTCTCATGTTTTTCAGTGATGTTTATTCCTTTACTTCCTCTTGGACCAAATAAAAGTTATCTTTTCAAGGACCTCATGTAAAGAAATGATGAATTAGTTAATGCCGACCTTTATGTCTATGCAAGATAAATGGTGACATACGTTATTTCAAAACCTAAAAATTTTCCGATCATATAATTTGGGCTCTTCGTTAATGTTGACTCGAATGTTGAATTGGAGGTCTTTGGAAGCCTGTCGTGCGATCTATTAGTTTTTTGTGGGGGGATGGTTGGGTGGGTTGATCTCATACTTATCTCTTTGCACATTCTGATTATACTCATTGGCCTTAGTTGTATTGGCTAAATTTTCATCTTATAAATCTCTAGTGTCATTTCTTTGAATAACCAGATTTTGGACTTTTAAATATCTCAAATAGAGTCGTGCCTTTTCCTTACACGCACACATCCAACATACACACACACACACACACATATATATATATATATATATATATATATTTATATATATGTGTGTGTGTGTACGTGTTTTGGTTTATTGTTTATAAAGTAGATGTACTGTATGCATATGTATACACAAACAGATTTTAACGCATTTTTTTATATGAGATATCAAAAACCTCTTTCTTGTGATCATCCTACCGTCCTCCTGTCACCCTTATTTTAGCCAGGGTTAAAGATTTTAGCAATGTTGCGGTTACAATAGAGCGTGGTCTATAGGATACTTGGTGACCGATGGTGGTTCATGCGGTTGTTTTCCGTGGCTAGATTATAGTCGTTTGTGGTTGGATTAAGGCTGTATTTCTCCCCCATTTCTTGGATAACGATTATCAGATTGACCAAAATGAGGCTGGGATAGCGTAGAGAAGTGGTTTTGCATTTCAAGCATAGGATTTGAGTATAAGTACACGGCTAAAGATTGAAGACTTGGCGTTTCTTGTTTCTTGGGATATAAATTTAGTAGTATTGTTCCTTCGTTTTCATTTGGTGAAATCCATTATAATTTTTGTCATAATTTTAATTATATATATGTGAAGACTTTTGGCTTTATATTGAGGTTTAGTTTTATGTATCTCGATATGAATGTTAGCAGAGCTGATAGCAGTCTGTATTTACCGGTGATGTATTTATGATTTTAAAGAGAAAGCTAAAAATAACTTTGTTCTCCATTAGATAGCCTATCAAATTAAACAAATAAATCACTTCATTTTCAAATAAACATGTGAATATCTAAAGGACCTTTGAAGAAGATAGACTTGCAAGTAATAAAACAATAGAAGCCCAAGATACCTACAGCTGATTCCAAAGAAAGATAAAAAAAAAATCAAAGCTAGAAAGAATATTCCGGCTAAAGATATAAAACACCAGAAAATGTGTTACTTTCGGCTGACATATCAGGGACTTGCTAGTTATTGACGTTTTATGAATCAGTTGAGGTTATCTTTTTTCATTATATTTAAGACTGACTGTCGTTGTTTTGTATGGTATTAATAAATGATGCACATGAATTTTGTCTCTGTAGTAGAAGCAGTAATGATAATTGCACTTTATCTTTTCACACAACACTTATAGGTTTTTCATCATCATCATTATTATTATTATTATTATTATTATTATTATTATTATTATTATTGTTATTGTTGTCTTAATGTTATCAACATTTGTTCTTTTCCTTTCTTTGCAGGTAAGAACTTTTTATTGGTAAAGGCGGTCTTGGCAGAACAACATCTTTTGCAAGGTAAAATGACGAAAAATTGTTTCCTCCATAGTTTCCATAAAAAAAGAAAAACTTTGAGACCACGCTCTATCTTTGGGTGTAAGCTGTTGTTCTCGTTTGCTTTGATTGTTGAGTTACAGGTAATCCTATTTCAATATGATTTAAAGTGTTGTGCAAATAACAATTTGGGCCTTATCTTTGTACCAAAGAGTTTTGACAGTCATCTACTTAATGTTGTCATTAATGATTAGATTAGTCATAGGTCTTTGAGCGGTTTTCTTTTTACAATGCTTTTTCTTATCTTACGGCTTTCAAGCTGCTCAGCCATTGAGTGAGGCGTTTCCTTATACACCGTTGTAAGTATAGTAAAACGGAATATATTTCTCCGTATATTAAGACAATAATTCATAAAGTAACAGTATTGTTGGTCGTCACATGTTATATGTAATTATTTTTTTCTGTATTGGCTATATTTTTAGTATGTATGATTTGAAAATCATATAAATAATATATACGTGTAAGCTAAAGGCCAATTCTCACATTTTATACACTCGAACCTCTTAAGGGGGTTAGGAGGATTTTGTTTGGCAGCTTTCGTAGGGTAATCGATTCTCACTACAGTTGTCTTCTTCTTCTTCTTTAGATTGCCCGGAGCTTCTCTCCGGACAGGAGCTTTTTGATACAGTTGTCTGTAGTTTATAAAACGTATGTTTTTGTCTACGTTTGTTTGAGCTTATTTAGTATACAGTTTCTTTTTATTGACTGTTATCCATACAATTAAGAAATCATCTCCTGTGTGAAAAATCAAGTTTACTGTATATCATCTGATAACTAATTCCGTAGTAAATCGAAGCACTTTAAAGTTTTAGAAGCTCAGGGACATTAGCACTTTTCCTTTTACGAAAATTAGCATCAGGCTCTTTTGACCCTGAACAACCTATTCCCTTCTTTTTTATTTGTAGGGTAGGTTTGTCAGTAAATTTTTTTTTTTTTTTTTTTTTTTTTTTTTTTTTGCGAGGCGGTGGTCAAAATTAGTTTGGGTGTAGATATCATGTTCCTTTTTTACATTAAAAGGATCTGTGATGACTGGCAGTCCATTAAATTAAGTTTACCACTGATGCTCCCACGCATAATTCCTTTTCTAGACGCCCTCGTTCGCAATTAAATGATAATATGCATATTTTGAATGTAATGATGAGTTACAACCGTTTTCTCTCTCTCTCTCTCTCTCTCTCTCTCTCTCTCTCTCTCTCTCTCTCTCTCTCTCTCTCCAGAGGTATGTATTTTTAGGAAAAGCTTTACTATCGTTCCCTCCTGTTCAGGGATCGAACGTCTGTCATTCAGTTGGACTAGTCAAAACGTGAATTACTGCCCATTATGTACTCGATTGATGTATCTTTATATTTTACCGAAAAAAACTTATGACTTAGGTTGGGCTAATTTTTGGTCTGTTTAACAGGGCCCTCTCTTGGGTATATATTCCGTTTAGAGGTCTGGCAGCTGATTTAGCTTCCAGTTGCCATGGTATTCTTAGTTTTTTTTAACCGTTTGAAAACAAACCTCTGTCAGTCATTAAATTGCGTGTAAATTAAAATCTACCAAGAATAGGTTACAAATTCTTATTTTGATTATGAAGCACCTTTAAGAGATATAATGTCATGGTATTGCCTAAAGCATATGCGGTGTCATCTATTCGTTATATATTGAACGAATACCATCAGACACATTTGTAATATTCACATTTTCCTCACTTCTGGATACGCTAATCGCCTTAACCCTTATAGCTAGGTGGAAAATAAAATTGAGATTCCAATGGTCATTGTAATATATCTAATAAAAGTGATCAGTACACTATTTGGTAATACATTAAAATTTAAAAATGGTCTTTTCGCTACAGTATTTGAATAGAATTTTCTTCACAAAATGAAACATCATGTTATCTCTTGCATAGGAAAATACCTTGGATTTTGCAAATTACTTTTTGCTGGAGGAAAAGAGATATGGAAACTGCTTGGTTAGCGTTCTATTTGGACTAAGCCTATCAACATGTTGCTTAATTCTCTATAGTTATATGAGAATGTCCTGTTATCTATCTGTAGTCTTTTCGTTCTCACGTCCTGAAAGCCTACGAATTCCACTTTTTACAAATTGTATCGTAATTTAAAGTCTACCCATGTAGGCTACAGTGCTCCTCTTTTCGAAGTAAAACGATTACGTCATTCCATCCATCAGTGCCATCACAATTTGCTATCGTCAGTTGAAAACGTATACACCTTTCGTTCACTGTTTTGCAAATGAATAACCTGACAGTGTTTCTTTAACTACATGAAACTCATGTAAAGTTCTAGGTGTGGAACTTGGTTGCAGCTTTACTTTTGAGAAACATGTACGTCCTGTCTCGTCCTCAATTGCACAATATGAGTGCCTTGAAAATGGAAAAGATGTGTCCATAGAGAGGGAATGTTTTAGTTAATTTATTCTTCCATCTCCCCTATATAATAAAGGAAATCTCTCTCTCTCTCTCTCTCTCTCTCTCTCTCTCTCTCTCTCTCTCTCTCTCTCTCTCTCTCATATATATATATATATATATATATATATATATATATATATATATATATATATACAATTTCTATCCTGTCAAGCTCAAGGGGAGAGGGAGTATTCATGCCCTGGTGAGAGGTAGTACCCCCGAGAGGAACGCTAGGTAACCACACACCCACAAATTGCAGAACTAGCGAGATGTGGTTAGGAAAAGGGGAGGGGGTGAAAAGGATTGAATCTGTGTGCATGTATGTGCATATCTATCTAAATATTTAGGCGTCATTTTGGATGACTGGTACAAAAGTATTTTAATATTGTTCTCCAGTCTGGTCTTCAGCAGCTAACTCCAAGGAGATTTAATATTATTCCTCTTTGGCTGACTCTTATCTTATGTAGTCTTATCAAGTTCTTTATCCCTGTTGTGGAAATTGATCTCTGCCATCATCGTTCAGTTAGTTCTTAGTGCATTTTGTTTAAATTTTTTCATAATTCTTACCATCCTTTTCATTCAGACCTTCTCAGACTGTACCATACCCTATGTCGTACAAGGGTCACGGTTAATTCTAACAGTCATGCCTTTGACCCTATACTTCATAGTGTTCCAGAAGCTTCATTATGATTGTGAACAAATTTAGGAATAATCTTTACCATCAAGTAGTTGGAACAGTGGAACTTCGGAAGTTCAAACTTGGGGTAAATGCTGTTGTGTTTAGTCGGTAACATATGTCTCGTTTCTTAGTTTGTATTGTATTGGAAGTATGAATTTGGGTTACATAGCACAGCGCTGGAGCTTGTTACGCCATCTAGTGCGCAATAACTAGAACGTAATTGGAAGGACATAAACTAAGTCTAGCTAAGGCCCGAAACCACACTTCGAAGACCCCTGAGTAATTCCTAGAATGCACTGCGTGAGATGCATGGACAGCATTACCCCTACTTGGTTCATAGTTTATAGGTTACATATCTATTAAAGCTTAGTTATCATAATTCATTCATTTTCTTTTATAGTTTTTACTTGACAATTACATCTACTTTCCGTAGTGGGCTGCTTTCTTTGTTGGAGGCCTTTGGCTTGTAGCATTTTGCTTTTCCAACTCTATTTTCAGCATATGTAGTAATAATAATGACAATGATCTAAATTGACTTTGGATTAGTCGATCCAGTTTAGTTTCCCTTCCTGTTGTCACACTGACGGAGGGTGACAGAATTTGGATTTTAGTCAACACTTTTGAGTCAATCTAGAGGCATTGCAAACCCAAGAACACCTTTTAATCATTATTTCAAGTATGATTAGCTTCTTTCATAAAGCTTAGGAGAACCATTTTTTTATAACCTCATTTTTCTCAGCTGGAACATTCTACCACGAGGCCTTCGTACACTTTCACCAGGTGACCCATCAGATGTTTTACTATTATGGCCATACGCAAGGAATTGTGTCCTCTTAGCGTAATGCAGGTAAGTCAACTCCAGGTAAAAGGCAACAATTGCTGTAGATAAACCTCGGGGCCAAGTATCTTTCCCCTTCATCTGCTCGTAAAGAGAACGTCGAAACCCATTAAAGGGTCATAAGACTGGTCAGATCGGAGTCGTGGCCAAAGAGATGAGTTTAAAATAAGCTTTATGTTTATGACGGACTAAAGATTTTTTCCCCTTCTTTATTTTATGCCCAGCAACTTATCGTTCACCTGGCATGAGGTCGCCATAAAAGTAACACTTTTTAAGTGTCCCAAGTGGTCTTGAGTACCTGACATGTAGTAGAAACTGTCTCACTTTTATTGGGGCCTATTTATTTATTTAATTTTTTTCTCTAGATGAGGTCACTAGGCACGGATCTGCTCATACGTGATGTAGATATGTTTTTATATCATTACTAATGTAGTTGTTGCTGAGTGGATGTTTATGTAACTGGTGTAAACATACTGGTTTGCCCTTTGCTATAAAGAATGTTTGTTTGATACTTTACTTTTAAGTAGTAATCACATCTTTAGATAGGATATGTCTTAAAGCCGTCGTTAGTGTTCTAGATCTATTAAGTTGCGTCGATTTTTTGTTGCCCTAAGGTTGATCTAATATCTGGCTTCTCCTTTTATTTATATATATTAAAAACATAGAAAGTAATTTCGGTTCTGATTGCATTTTCGCTGTATATATATTTCTTTGAAGTTAGTTATTAAGTTTTATTTTTGTTAATGATTTATATTTCATGCTCTGGAACTTGACTTGAATATAATATAATTGTTGAAATGATCATCTCTGCTAAATGAATCAATAAAATCTCTTTTGTTTACAAGTTATGCTGTGTCCAGTGGTTAATATTTATTGGCTCTATCATAGTTTTTAATTCATTTAGGGAGATTCATATGTATATATATATATATATATATATATATATATACATATATATATATATATATACATATATATATATATATATATATATATATATATATATATATATATATATATATATATATATTTATTGAACTTCTTCCTCTCACTCTCTCAATCATATAATACAATTTTCTACGACACTGGTTTAAATAAAGGCCTTTCCAACATAATTGATGACGAGAAAGCAATAGACAAGGTATATGGACAACCACCAGCTTAGACAAAGTGAATAAAATGCGAACATGAAAATCTTTGATTCTGACTGCTTCGGATGTGATGTGAAGTGTGTAATCCAAAACCCCCGAATAAATACGAATTAGGGCTGATGGATGACTCCACCTCTTGCTGGATTATGCGACTGGGGTTAGTCTCTCGAACAAAAGGAAGGCATATCCGCTTTCATGTGTCTGCGATGCACTGCATGCGTTCACTGGGTTAAATGCTACTTCACATGTACTGAATATGCTCTCTGATAAATTCTGTTTGAGGGATTTCGTTTTGTCCCGGGTTTTAAATGTATGTATTAGGATGTTGCTTTTAATAGACCCAGGAGTCGGAGAATATGAACTGAGAAGGGCAAATTGGAAATCTCCACTATTTCCAAATATTGTTGATCCAAATGAACTTAGAATTAACGCTTCTTCCGCAATCATCCAAAGTATTTTTTTTAATACTCATCAGTGGCAGTATCATTTCAAAGTTATAAATATATCGGGGATACAGATGTGAAACATGGTGTATGTTTAAGAAACATTATTAAAAAGTGTTTTATTACTTTTCTACTTATTCCTGTAGCAAAAACTAGCATGTCACACATCTTGTTTGATTTTTCTAAATTTGATAAATAGGTAAATGTGTAAATTCATATAGCTGTCCTTCAAAGTAAACATAAAGCTTGATTAAACAAATATGCTTCTGTAATATAAAAGTTTACTTTTAAATGGTTAATTGATTAAACACCCCCTCGGTGAACACTACAGTTTCTTTCCTTCTTTTCGATTATCCGTTTTAAAGGATTTATATTTAAACTAATGTCATGTCTTCTTACTAGCATATCATAAGCTGGCAAATTATTAGCATGAGTTTTTTCGTTGCCTTTAGCTCCATTGCATGATGTATTTATGTAATTCATTTGACGACACTCATATTTTCCATAAATTAAACCTTAACACTATTTATGTGAAGGAAAAGAAATTTTTATTTCTATTGTATTTTCGCCATATAACTACTATGGAAAGGAGACATCTTTATCAGTCAATAGAGATTCTTGAGTCTTGTATAAATGGAAAGGTAAGACATAGGTACCTTAAACAAGCCAATCGGGTGGAGGACATGACATGACAACTTTTGTGTGCGTGGCTGGATGAGAAAGAAAGAAAGAAAAGGGAAATGTCAACACTGGGTATCGTGAAAGACCGACATGGCGAACGAGTACTGAGTCAACATCGTGGCATAAGACAAACAGACCTTCCCGCAATTCCAACCGTGGAAATAGAGGTGCCAGCGCCATCCATTGGCGAGGTTGAGAAGCTACAGACGACCTTCTTGGTACTTAGAGGAATTTGGGCATGAAAAATGGCACACAGGGAAGAGAATTAGAGAAGGTTCACTTGTTCGATGGGTTGGTTTTGGACGGTTATGACGGAGACGACCCTGTCTTCTGGCCAGCTTGTTAGTTTAAATGCTGTTCAGCTTGTTTTTCTTTTCTTTTTTTCCTTTTTTTTTGGGGGGGGGGGGTTGGGTTGGGTGGGTTGTATGCAATTATTTGAGGGAGACGGGATTTAAAAGAATATGTTACAGTTTTCGTTTACTCAAAATATTTCTTCGTGTTAAAGAATAATGAGTTAATCCATATTCGCAGGGTCAGTTTTCAAGAGATTTGTGTAAAAGTAGATTATAGAATTGATATTCAAACCTAATCATTCTTAGCAAAATATATCCAAATAATGGCTTTCGCAATATGAACACAGGAGTGATAAACATGAATGCTGTCAGTCTGAGTATGGATTGGCTGCAGGATAAATAACAAGCCTCCGAATATGACCCCTACCATCAAATTATTTGTCAGTTACAAGTAGTTAGACTGGTCAATCAATGGAGCCATTCAAGAAATAGACAAATACATCAACTGATGTCGTAAAGGGTTGTTGTTAAAAGATTGAATGTCTGTTTGGAATAGCATATATTTTCTACGAGATACTAATCATTATTTTGTCTTGTATGTTACCTGGCAATAAGGTTCATTTTATTGTGTTCTTGGGAAGGGAAAAAAAATGTTGGAAGTAGCCTATCCATTTTGCAGACAGGTCTTATATTTACCCTTTTCTTGTCGTAATGATGGGGTGGTGATACTCTTTTTGAAATGCTTTTGTTACCGGTTATTTGTTATTAATTCTGATAGATATATCAACGACCAATATTTTTTCTAAAGGAAACATGATCTGATCAATTCTCATTGAGAGAGAGAGAGAGAGAGAGAGAGAGAGAGAGAGAGAGAGAGAGAGAGAGCAACTGATAATAAAATTGCAAATGGAGATGTCTTAGTATTATTCAGACGTAAGATTTTTGTCAGATATGATCTTTGTGTGTCTAAATAAACACAATTTAGACGTCTCTTGAGGTAATTCAATGAATTTCAGGCACAAGAGGCAAGTAATTCAATCTCTTTGAATAATATATGCTTCAGTGACATTAGAATAATAGTAACATTTTGTTTGGGTTCAGTTTGACTATTTACGTACACGTATCTTAATGGGATATTTTAAAGGACTTTTTTAGTTGATCTGCCCCTTTAATTGAGGTATTCTGGGAGGCGAGTAAAACTTCTGGGTTTATGTTGGTAGTTCACAATATTGTGTATTCCCCCCCCCCACTCTCTCTCTCTCTCTCTCTCTCTCTCTCTCTCTCTCTCTCTCTCTCTCTCTCTCTCTCTCTCTCTGTGGGTGAGTTTATTGAATGGGAATGGCAATGCCTAGTCTGAGCTGGCCTTAAGGAAATATATAAGGTATGGCAGAAGAAGATTATTACGAGTTATCTTTGCAAAAGAAGTGAGGACTTGCCTATGGATACTAATGTCTCAGTATTTAGGAAGATAATGGAGATAGGAGAGAAAATCCTTGTTTGTTTTGAGAAAAAGAAATCGGACATATTTAGAAATCACAGGGTTGGGCTTGCTTATTTGTTGTGCTACGTTATATTGTTTTACACCATAGAAATGTAATCAGATTTTTTTAAGCATATAGGCCTAGAGTGGATCGCAGTGGTGGTTTATTCACGTTTTTTTTTTCTTGTCCGAGGTACTACCACATTGAAGTATATTTCGTTTCGAGTTGTTGATTATTTTTGGTACAATTTATATAACTGTAGAGACTTATATAGAACGATCTACCTAATGCCTTTATTCCACTCAAACTTCCGTTCAACTATTTGTATAGCCTATACAGATGTAATTCAATCCGTCTTTGTATGGGGATATCAGAGAGAGAGAGAGAGAGAGAGAGAGAGAGAGAGAGAGAGAGAGAGAGAGAGAGAGAGATTTTCACTGGTGTTGAAATCACATTATGGTCCTAGATTAAGATACGTTTTTTTATAGCTTTATGGCGGTCATAAGCCTCTGACATCGAAATCTCGGTTTCAGAATCCGAATCTCCTTTTGACCTCTGCCGAAGTACCGAACTGTTGAAAATAACATTCTAAAGTTCTCTTTGTTTAGATGTAATCATGTTATAGTAACTAGGGAAATTTATGTTAAGCCTTCTCATATTATGACTTTTATTATTATTGTTATTATTCTCAAGGGAGAAATTAAGAACAGTCGGTTTCTATGCTCGTTCAGTGGTAACGTGTTCGCCTAGCATTCGCATGGCAGTAGATCGATCCCAGCTCTGGATCGGGAGTTTAAGCTGGTTACTGGGGAGGCCACTGCTGTGATTGGGCACCAGAGTGGGTGGTTGGGCTTGCAAGGCTGACGTTCCGGTGAACTTCTATTCTTATGAAACTGGAGCTGGAAACCAGACACCTTTAGATACACTTAATATGAATGCAAAATGATATTGTTGATGATTAATTGCCGCTCCCTTCATCATCGTAGGTGATAGTGATGATGGTCCGTAATGACGAAGCCCTCAAGAGCGTCTCCTTCCTAATCAGTATTCAAAACATAACCTTATGCCGTTTCAAGACCAGTACCCTCCAGCCAGTTTCCAGCAGAGAGATGTAACGCCTGACTGAACCATCTAGTTACATAAACGCTCTTTGCTTTAATTAAAATCCTGAAAGCCTTGAACATGGTTCGTTAAGTCATATTTAAATTGGTCTTTTTCATCATTATGGAAATTTGCACATTGTGCTTTATATAGGAATCTCTCTCTCTCTCTCTCTCTCTCTCTCTCTCTCTCTCTCTCTCTCTCTCTCTCTCTCTCTCTCATTGAGGATTAGGGCCGTCTTTGCACCTTACGCTGTGAACTGTAGGCATTATTGAAAGGTCTTTGCAACGTCCGTGCGGCCACTAGGTGCACCCACTTTTTAGCTTCCTACTTGCTGTCCAACCTTTTAATCTTCACATCATAGTCCAACTGGTGAGTTTCTTCCAGTTGTACCTTGGAGTTGAATGTCTTCCATGGCCCAAATTCTATAAATGAAATCTCTCTCTCTCTCTCTCTCTCTCTCTCTCTCTCTCTCTCTCTCTCTCTCTCTCGGAAAGAAAAGAAAAGAAAAAAGAAATATACTTATATATAGGCTAAGCCTATACATAGAGGTATATACATATATATATATATATATATATATAATATATATATATATATATATATAGATGGATAGATAGATAGATATAGATATAGATAGATAGATAAATAGATAGATAGATATAGATGGATAAATAGTATATGATATACGTTCCTTTTATGTCTTTTGAAAGTTATTAATCTACAAGTTATGTATTTTCTGTGTTCTGTGACAAGAATAAAAACATACTGGCAGATGTGGTCCTAACTTTCGCTTTATACCTTTCGCTTTCTTTTCTCCCTTTTGCGGAGTCTCTTGATGACCTCAGGTCAATGGGGGTCTTCTTATTGTCAGTATAAAACTGGCTTGGTTGATGCTTTCCGCTCCAAAGTAGTTTCGTCCGTATAATTTAAGGGTGTACAAGGGGAAATTGAAAACAATCATTGATTTTGTAATAAAAATAGTTTATGGATATAATCCATATTGAACATATTTTATTTGATTCAGGCTATCAATATAGCTTTGTGTAAACGCATTTATTCTCGCACCTAAATTCATAAGTGAGGAAGAAGGTGAAGGAATGTCTGATTATTGTACCCCAACATCTTATGATTCCTGAAAGGAATAATCAACACAAATGGGGTGAGGCGACTTCTTAGGGGTCCTTATATTTCTAGCTTCAATCCTTTTTTTTTATCTCATTACTAATGTCTCCGTTACCACGTCCTTTTTTATCGGACTTTCTAACCTCTTTACCAGTTATATCTTTATATTTTAATTGCTGGGTTTCCCTCTAGTTGTGCAAGAGTGCTAAATGACCTTCCCGGTCCTAACGCCAGTGCATCTAACCCCAATTCCATGAACTCGTATCTTGAATTCATTTAACAGGTGCTCATTAAAAGAAAGTGAATATAAATGAATTTTACTTTTTCATGCCCTGATATGTGTCTGTCATATGTGTGTGCATTATATATATGTAAATAAATGAATATATATATATATATATATATATATATATATATATATATATATATATACATATATATAGTGGGTTTTTTGTTTACTTGTGTGTGGTGTGTGAAGCCAACCAAACAAAATGTTGAATATATATACACACATTAGAGCCAAATTTATTGTAAGTGTACACTATATTTATCGAAAGTATATTCATCCTAATGTATCATATTTCAATATTATATACAGTACACATATGCCTTATTGATAAGGTGAATCCATCATCATTCTTATCCATTGTACAGTACATAATTTTTATCCTAATACTTAGTGAATTTTTTTTTAAAGATATACGATATTGTCCGAATGGCAGATAAATCTCTTTTAATTCGTATTTATTGATTGTAATTTAATGCAAATTCGTTGTTTATACCATCATAGAAAATTAAGATGAATTATTAAGAAATATCACGTAGTCCGAAGACGGTGTGTAAAGATGGAGAGAGAAGAATCAAGTATAAAATTTGTTTCTTGATTTGCGTCGCTAATGAATCGTGTGTAATTCTGTATATTTTTTCTTGTAAGAAGTAGCATAAAAGATATTTGATATTTAAGACACTGTAAACCAAGAGCTGACCCATCCGAACCCTGTCCATCTCACTTAATTGGTTGAAGTGCATAGTGTACCTCAAAAGAAGGAGCATTGGTGAAATAAACATGTCTAGTGATGGACTTCACGATTGGCCAGTCGTTCTCTTTTAACCAATCAGAAGGCAAGACTCGCATTAATGTTCTAGGATAGCA
>NC_090725.1:259880621-259881739 GCF_036898095.1 Palaemon carinicauda | reverse complement strand
AAAATTCTTTTAAAAAATCGGTAAAGTGGAAAAAACACATGCATACTGTTTCATATTTATTCAGTGGCAGTCACTCCTGTTTGGTTTTTTGGGCCATTTGTTTTTAGCGTAAGTCTCATAGCCTAAGAGAGAGCATATATCTAAAGACGTTGGGATTACATAGCGTTTATTTGTAATTTTACATTTATTTGCTTGAGTTCCGGGATAACCTTCAGCATAGACAGATTTCACAGTTCTCTCTCTCTCTCTCTCTCTCTCTCTCTCTCTCTCTCTCTCTCTCTGCGATTGTTGTTCCAAGAAACTACGTAGGATTGGAATCTGCCGTGTCGTTTGGCACATGGAATCTGTATTTATAATCATACTAGCTCAATTTAACACCTCCTTGAGAGTAAAATGATGATAGACAGATAAAAGACAGAATAGGTTTTGTTCGCCTCATTTTATTAGAAAAGTTGATCATAAAATATCATATTTACAAAATCCTATATTTACAGAAGAAAATAAGCGAAAATTATTTTGCGTGGTTGATAATTGTCACAAACTGTAGGCTACGAAATGAAATCGTACCTCTATAGAAGACGAATGCTTCTAGGAGAAAGTACTCCCATTTGGATCAAACAGTAGTCATCAATCACTGCATTAGAGCATAAAGTGCAAAGGCAATTCCCCGTTGACGTGTTGTTTATTCACAAAGATTTATGTTGTTTATTAACGTTTCCACAATTCGACATGTCCACTCTCTCCCCTTCTTAAGCCTCTTCGAGACTTGTCAACTTTACGAGGTGTCACTTCTCGCAAGTTTTGTTGCCTGTCAGTTGACAGTACTCCAAACACACCCCTTTTGTACTGTCACGCCCTATTGCCATTCTTTTAGTCCCTTATGGTCGTCGCTCCTTTGAGATAAGGACCACAGGCGAGTGACTTCATTGGGGTTGATTTATTGCTCCCATTTGTTTGACTCTTCAAGGAATGGGGATTCGGGTCCACAAAAAAAGTGGTTCTGGCTCAAAATTCTTTCTCATGTTGACCAATGTCTTCTTTATATTTATTAATAAAGGACGAAGTTTTTCGTTGCAATTGCAGTGAGCAATTGTAGTCGTAGACTCTTATTCATGCTT
>NC_090725.1:259853121-259878121 GCF_036898095.1 Palaemon carinicauda | reverse complement strand
TTTTAAATTTCCTAAGTAAAAGTATTTCCCCGAAGTTGTTCTTTTGGAATTCCAAAGTTGTCCAATCAGTGTAACGTGATTGAGTAGCCACAGATCATTTGAACAAGTTACCCTGACCGATGGGGCTCAGACGAGCCCTGATCTTTTAAAAGATACGAGACTACCTGACCATTGCTTCAATTTTCTGAAACCTCGTAAGGTTTTTAAGATACTAGTTTTATCATTGCCTCAGATCTCACAAACATCATAATCTTTTGAAACATACGAGTTTGTTTTCGTAACTTATCACAGTTCATAATGTTTTAAAAGATACGAGACGTTTTCAGAGTTACTGTTTCTTAGCATAGAAAAGAACACTTCGGGTTTCCTTTTAGCTTTAAAAGATTTTTCTCGACTAGTTACCTCAGATCAAGGCTGGCTTATGGTTCGAGTGCAAAGGCAGATCCCCAGGTCTTTGTCTGTAAGCTAGTTTAAAGTGTTCCTTTTATTGAGTCATTGTAATCTTTGTATCTTAGTTTATTATTTTCATATGGTTTTGCTCATGGTTTTATGATTTATTTGAATTGAAGTAAGATTTTTTAACCATGTATTATGTATTAAAAAGCGTATTCAGTCTGCTATTCGAAGTCAAAAAATAAGATTATGTAATACAGTAGTTCTTCATTATTTTTTGGGGTTTCTTTTAAAGCCCTGCTAGAAATCATTATCACTTGGCCTTATGAAGATTGATGCCCTTTTCTAGAATTGTTACTCGAGAAACTAGCAGAAGGATGATTATTTCATTTTTTTATGTTGTGTTTCGTAGTCATGTTTCATGTTCCTTACCCTTAGCATATGCAAAATCACTGTCTATTAAGATTTTATCCTACTATTTTTGTCTTACAGTTCAGTGTATAACCGAAATACACTGGCAGTTCATAAAAAATTGCATCTTTGCGATTCACATGATTTATTACGAAAGTTTGTTTCTATTGTACAATGCAATCTAGACCAGTCTCTTATCACCAATATAGTTCCAGTGAATAGTACGTATAGAACTAAAGTGTACATTGAGGACTAGGAATTTTGTTACTAGATATGCTATCAACCACTGACCCTGTTTCTTGTTTGATGAAATTAGTGTTTTCGTCGTCGGCTTCAGAGTTTTAGGGTGCAGAATAGAGTTCAAAGTTATCCTTAGAACGATTATGCATTAGGATATATTTAGAAAATTACGTTTTTTCTTTCTTTCTGAATTTGTTTGCAGAGAGAAGTGTTTCGTTTATTTTAATCTTTTCAAGCAGTTTTTTTTTATATTCAACTTTTATACTGAGGTTAATTCAGCTAAGCGTTTAAGCATCTAAACTAGATTTATTTTTGTTACGTCAGTTATTTCGAATTTGATACGTTTCTTTGTTTAGTAATTCAAGACTTAGACTTGCAGTTTTTTAATGTCCCCTAACACAAATTGAGTCGGAGTTTTTTTGTGTGTGTGTAATATCTCGAACATTATAGAATAAAAATCATCTACAGGTTATCCTAGGATTTTTTATTTCAAAGTTGTGAGAGATTTGCCGTACACTAGACAGTGTTCTCTATTACTCATTCAGAGAAAACATGAATTATTTAATCACTCTCCCATGTCCATGGTTTAGACACCCTGAATAAGTGCCCATCCAGTCTTATGGTTACTGCTATTAGTTTAGTCTGGTGTGCCTTATAGATTGGCCATGTTTCTCATGTCGCTTTCGGAGCTGGCTAAGTATTTAATGTGTCATAAGGGTTCAGTTGTATCAAGCGGGTTTCTGGGCTGCAAACTAATAAAACTGAGGAAAATAATATCAATAATAACAACGATGTTGATAACAAGAATTATGGTAACAGTAATGTTAATTATGGTGGTGGTAATAATAATGGAACGGTAATTATGTTGATATTAATGGCTATTATAATATGCATAAAGTTTTACGTTATTAAAAAAAACAGTAGCAGCAAATTGTTACATGATTTTCCAGAAGAAAGAAAAAGAAGTTGGAAGCGTTGCTCACCTGAAATTTGGCAATTTAAGTGGTTCATTTTTATTAAGAATTTAAAACATAGAAAAGATGACGTCAATCTTTTCCTAATCCCGCTGTCTATAATTGGCGACAAACTTGGAAAAAATTACGTAAGATGTAAGAGTGCTGGGAGGAGAAATGATGGAGATAAATGCGATTACTATATGACTGGCGAAGGGGACTAATGGGGTGATGAGAAGGAAGGGGCTAATGTGTATAGGGGAGATAAAAGACCGTTCAGAAATATGGTCTTGAGGCCCTCTTATGGTTAAACGTAGCAAATCTGATTTTGCAAAGTCTCCAGTAATGACCATAGCGACCAAAAACCTCGCGTGTGTTTCTGTTCTGATGGGAGGCACGCCTGGCGTTATCCCAAGGGTAGATCCTGTCTCACCAGGTGGGGTTTCTCTTTATGGAAGGCTTTCAACTGCCATTCGTTTAAGGGTGAAGATGGCTATCTTCTTACCCCGGACTTCTGTTGCAAATGTTTCATCAGTGATGAATTGGGTCTTCAGTTTGGAGATGGTCGTGGTTGATTGATCTACGCTGAATCATTACGTAAAGTTTACAGATTCTGAGCCCTGCTGTGCTGTTTACATTGAACAAAATTTATTTATTTATTTTGTTAATTTGTCCTAGTATATTTTTTGCTGAATGCTTGTTGCATGGAATTTATAATTTGATTTATTTCATTGTTGACGAATATCCTATTTATACATATCCTATTTAAAGATTTCCTATTATGCTTTATTTTCTATATTTGTTTTATCATGATCTATTCTGCTTTCACCTTTCAGCAGCAAGATGATTTTTTTTTTCATATTCATTATCTAGGGTTAGGTTTTTTTTTGTCAACTCTTATAAGGTTAAAATTGTTTTTTTTTTTCACATTTCTTTCATTTGATTAGTATATGATTTTTTTTTTTACATTGTTGAATATTAACTGTTTTCGGTTTACTGATAGGAACTACCTCGAATTTAGTCAAGAAATTGGAGAGGTTCGACACTCATTTGTTTATTTTGCCCTTGTTGCTATTTGCATTTTAGTTATTTGTTGGATCTGGTTACGCTCTCTCTCTCTCTCTCTCTCTCTCTCTCTCTCTCTCTCTCTCTCTCTCTCTCTCTCTCTCTCTCTCTCTCTCTCTCTCTCTCTGCAATTTTTTGTTCGGTCACCTTAGAGATTGAAACCTGTTCTGATAAACATGGTTTTTTGTATCATAGTCTATCTCCTTAAAAGGTCTCTGTGGGCCGATATAAATATTTTAATTGCATTGAATACTTTTAAACGGGTACGTGATTCTTATTTGATTTGTTTTCATTGTGACCTCTTTTTCTCTCTGTGTATAATTATCAACACATTTTATTCCCTATTTGCCATAGGTTTTATTGAGTGTATTTCGGTAGGCAAGTGATCGTCGGATAGTAATTGATTGATGAATTAGATGATATTCAGGTATGCATTATTGAGTTCTTTATAACTATACGGGTTTGAAGAAACGACGCGTGTCCTTTCCCAGAAGTATGTGTATGTGTATGTATATATATATATATATATATGTATATATATATATATATATATATATATATATATATATATATATATATATATATATATATATTTCCTCGTAAATATATTAGCTGATAGGAAATGTGTGTGAAAAGAGAGTGAGGACTGTTAGCTAACTAACTATGATAAGGAATAGTTTGGAAAGTTAAGTATTAGTAAGAGTGTATTATAGTGTACTCTTTTTGTATAGTCGTTTAAAGTTATCTTCGACTCGGTATAGTGATATATAGGTTAGTGTACCCAATAAATACTACTGATATGATTTATATGCATTATTTTTTATGTTTATTAATTAAATGCGTATTTGACAGATATTTTAACTTACTTTTCTCTAATTGCTTGCTTGTGTTTGTTTTGCCTTCATATATACTTGTTTGGCATAGAATAGATATTTCATTTTGAGAAGGTATCTGATTTGTATATTTCCTTCCATGTCTGTCAGTAACTCCAAATTTTTTTTTCTCTCTCTCCTCTCTCTCTCTCTCTCTCTCTTCTCTCTCTCTCTCTCTCTCTCTCTCTCTCTCTCTCTCTCTCTATATATATATATATATATATATATATATTATATATATATATATATATATATATATATATATATATATATATTATATACATATATATAATATATATATATATATATATATATATATAATATATATATATATACATATATATATGTATGCAGTATATGTATATATAAATTGCATGTTTTCAATATTACAGTAATTATAAGTTCAACTACACTAAGTGTACAGACATATATGTGATGTGCCATATTTTTGAATGTATAGTTTTTTATAACATAAGTAATATACAAACTGGTTGAATCATTACCATATTTGCACCTATGTTGTAATCAGTTACTCGTAACTGAAGCATCTGAAGATTATTATAATTTCCCAGTATTGCAAGCCTAGAAAATTAACATCGAGCATATCATTTTCTCCCAAGAGGTTTCCGTTTCCCTCTTGCAGTAGCTATTCTCTCCACTTGTGGCATGTATGAGGGGAGATGAGGGGACGTACTTAAGAGAGATTGACACGAACCAGGAGGGCTTTTGAGGGGTTTTATGCTCTCATGGGGACCTCCTCCCAAAGAGCCTTTCTCCCCTCGTTTACTCAATGGGAGCCATCGAAAGACCCCTCTTTTAGACCCCTTGGTGTATGGCGTTTGAGAGAGAGAGAGAGAGAGAGAGAGAGGAGAGAGAGAGAGAGAGAGAGAGAGAGAGATAATTACAGTTGATGTTACAGTGTGAGGGCTTATTGTTTATTATTACAGAAGTGATATTCATGAACTAAGGTGTTCAGAAATTCAAACTTGCAGCGAATGTTTTTATGTCGAACAGGTTGACACAAGTCTCTCTTTATAGCTTATATATGACAGATCTATTTATCCTTTATTCATTACTTCTAGTATAGTTTATTTAGTTCCTTTTTTCCTTTCTTCACTGGACTATTTTCCCGTGTTGTATCCCTTGTGTTTATGGCATTCCAACTAGAATTATAGTTTAAGCTAGAAACAACAACAAAAACAACATCAATAATAATCTTTGCTTGAGATGAATATTTACTGTAGATATTTTTTCTATACTTAATTAATCTTCATTGTTAATGATTTTTATCACTGCATATACATTTTATGCCAACTTAGATCATATAAATGTTAACGATACTTATTATTTTTTAAAGATTTAATCACATTATTGCGATATTAAGGTCACAAGGAATGTTATGCACGCTGAGTGGTAATACCTCGTGGTTTACGTTTGGTAGTCAGGTGTGTAAAAGGGACTGGTTGAGTAACTGGAAGGGTGTACCTTTCTGCCACCACATCTCCTCCAAAGGAAGGAGATAAAGGCGTTTGTGCTGAATATATATATATATATATATATATATTATATATATATAATATATATATAATATATATATAATATATAAATATATATATATATATATATATATATATATATATATATATATATACTATAATAAATATATATATATATATATATATATATATATATATATATATATATATATATATATATATATATATATATATATATATATAATATATATATATATATATATATATATATATATATATATATATATAATATATATACTATATATATATAGTATATATATATATATATATATATATGAAAAATTCACGTTATGCTTAGATAAAAAAGGCGTTTGATGAATATATATATATATATAATATATATATATATATATATATATATATGAAAAATTCACGTTATGCTTAGATAAAAAAAAAAAAAAAACAGGAGAAATGAGGATATTGAGTGAATATTGGCTGGTTTCGTCTTTGACTTTTTTCAAGGACATGAGATTTTTACAATTTATATTATGAAAATCTCCCGATGAATCAGTACTCTTGAAGAAGTCGAAGACGAAACTAATCGCAATTCACTCAATAATTTTAATTTTTTCATATATATATGTGTATATATATATATTATATATATATATATATATATATATATATATATATATATATATATATATATGTATATATATATATATATATATATATATATATATATATATATAATTATATATATATATGTATATAATTTAAGCATTCTTTATGCATTTTGAGGTAAGATTAGCGCCCCCATTATCTCTTCTACTCTGTTGTCGACCGGGAGTAGTCTACTAATTTCTTATTTCACAAAACATAGCATATGTCAACGAAGGCATGGTGGATTTTAAATGGGAATAAGACTCGACTACTTCTTTTCCTTCGACAGGTCGATATCAGAACTTACAGGAAATGCGAGGCTGTTGATCTCTTAACCCCGGTTATTTTGCACATATTTTACAGGGAAAGTTTTCATGGCCTAAATAGTTCAGTTCTGTGATAAGAAGCATAAGCCTACGAGATTATGTTAGCAGGGACCTCATAAAGGATAAGGAAATCGTTTAACTTGAAATCCTTGCCTATTAAGTGTCAAGTAAAATATTTTTATTCTTCGAAATCGGTTGGTAATCTTTATTTATAGGGAAGGAGTCATTATTATGGTAGTTTGGAAAGAACTGACTAACGCATGGTTTTCCGAAATATGCTGACTAGTATTATTATTGTTGTTTTATTGATTCATTGAGATCTCTGATTCATGTGTTTAATGTTGGCTGGTGTTGTATTTACTATATACTCGTAGATGAAGCTGGTCATCGTGTTTATTATTGTTATTATTATTAACCTCGACCTTATTGTTACCAATACCGATTAGGTGTAATGGTTCTAAGAAGTTTTATCTGAAATACACATAGCAGTGTTATTTCTAAGGTAATTTCTCAGCTTCATTACAAATATTGCTACCGTTGTGTTGCCTTTTTTTCAGCCTCAGCTTGTGGTACCCAAATTATCCATAATCTTAGTTTATATCTCGTCTTATAGATTTGCCAACTATTTTTCCTTGGTCTCCTCCTTTCCTTGGATTTTAATGGTTTCATAGTTTCAGTTATTCCCTTTTACTTCTTTCATGTTGGATGCTTTTCTATTCCTATAATACTCTTCATTTCCCTTTCCGCCGACTTAGGCTAGGATTTCATTAATGTGTTTGCCTGAAAAACGGACATGCCTTCATCCAGTTGTGTTTCGGATGCATACAGTCAGCGGGAGTGTGATGTCTTAGAGAGAAGTCCACCTGTAGCAACAATGAAATAGACATTGGGATGTAGTCACGTCACAATTTGATGCCATTACTATAAGTTTTGTCGCCCGCAACCGTGCCAGTGAAAACAACTGTGTACATTTCCATGTTTTATTTTTGCTGTTACCGCTACTTCATTGCTGGAATCCTAACTTTTTTGCTACTACTGTTAATTAACTTTCTAAATGGTATTCTAGATTTCGTGTGTTTTATTACGTTTGCCTTCCCTACCTTGTATTCGATATTCACGGTTAAGTTATTGTAATTTTTGCTATAGTCATTTTATTTTCACATTAAAGAAAAACCCTATTTTATCTAAGATTGTTTTTACCCGTAGAGATTTGCGCCACTGGTACGTGCTATTTAACCATTACGTCGCAATTAAAGCATGAGATTGGATACACGTCTGCCTTTCTGTGTACCCTAAGCTGAAAAGATCTTAGAACCTCAGAGGCCTAATGAAACTTGTTGTGAAAATGTAGCAAGCATGTCGCTTGTGTTCAATGTGAGAGGTTTATGGGTCAATCATTCTAGCTTCGTTATTCCTAATGTGTTCTCTGAACCTGAACGGAAATTTTCCGTATTGGCCTTGCATATGTGCATATATATTTCCTTTGGTTTTTTTCCTTTAGAAAATAGGAGTTTTGATTAACAATTTGGGAGACTTTCTGCTCTTTTCCCTAATTGGTTGCTGCTTTAGATGAAGTTTATTCATCCTACCTGTTTGGAACTCACGCTGTGTTAAAAAATATTCTTTATGTTAGGAGTGAATTTAATTCAAACTTTATCACTGCTTATCTTTTATAATCTTTTCATAACCTAAGAACACAGTTTCTTCTCCGTACCATTTCCTTTCGAGCTACCTTAGATATGCACTTATTTATCGTATAATTATTGGCAATGATTTACTGAATATGCGAATAAAGAATAAAAGTTTAGCTAGACTTTGCGACGACCTATTGTCTCTAATCGATTGTTATAAAATCATAGCTCTTAAGATGACTCATTATACGAAAACTTTTCCAGCATTTCAATATGTTAAATACTGTCCTGGTCAGTTGGGAAATTGGGATTTTGGTAATTTATAATTAAATTCTTCATTACAATGATTTTCAACTTAATAATCAAAGAGCTTTTATATTTTAGAAATTCTCTTAATCAAAAAGCTTTTATACTTTAGAAAGCCTCTTACTTTCCCAATTTGTGTCACCGAATTGTAAAATTTTTCTATTAGCATTTTATTGTTGATGTAATCTGGAGTAGCATTGCGATTTGTAAATGAAGTTTACCATACAACACCTGGCAGGAGGTTTCCAAATAAATGTTTTTCATTAACTGTACAGCGAGTGAAATAGTCTTCCTCAGGTATTGCACCTTTTTTTTACAATCCTTAAAATGAACACAACATGACTTTCGGCGTTTGATGCTGGACGATAACCTTCAAGGCTTATCGCAAAGTGTTGTCTTGTTATGCAATGGCGTGGGCACCTGAAACAGGACCCCAGCAACGTTGTTGCATTTTGTTTATGATGGCATTATTCTTGTGGCGGATTTGCATACTGTGGTGTGGCTCAGATGAAGGCAGATAATCCAGCCCGGGAAAGGACTTACTTTTGTAAGGTGTTCTCTCGTCAGTAGACTACTGTAGGGCTGTACATATCTTGATTGTAATGAATTTATCTCGGGTTGTGACGTAGCACCAGTTCTTTGTGTTCCTCTGGGTTACTTGACCCTTGGCCTTAATGTATGATTATGATACATTCTGGTTGTAGTTATGTATGCGTTAAAATCATCTCTAATCATTAAATTGCATGAATATGGCATTACTACTGGCTTCTGATTTCTGCCCCCATCCCAAAAGTAAGTAAAACAAGATTAATTTATCCTTTAAGAGTATAATTCAAGAATTTCATTGCCCGCGAAAAACTACTATCGATTGGAGTTAGAGACCAAAATGACATTTATTTTCCTTTCACTAATTGTTTCTTTATCACTTAAGAAGGAAGTTATTCTTTGCCTTAATCAAGATATACATAGGAACATTTTTTATATCTGACCTTTGAGGGTAGCGTAGTAAGCTTTGGGGTATGTAACTTATGTTCTTTTCCAAACATTTAGAGATGAGGATTGTTTATGACCCATCATCCCTTGGCTTTAATTCTCTTGAAATGTTGTTTGTTGTGAATTTTATATTTAATATAGTATATATTTCTCAATGTAGAATTTTTCAGGTAAATAGTTTTTGCTTTTAGTTTTAATCTCTTCAGTATATAACCTGAAGGTTTGAAAGAAGTAAAAGAAAAAAAAATCGTATCCCATTGACCGTTCATTTGTTTCTGCTTGTTTGTTTTTAGGTACAAATGTAAGCATAGATATATTAAAAAAAGGATTCAGGCAAAAATTTGGTTTCCTTGAACTGAATTTTACGGATGAAAGTTAAATCTGTGTGTGTTTTCGGTTTAGGAGATTGCCTTTTATAAAGGACAACTACCTATTAATATGCAATTTCAGTTTAGTTTAATAGTCTGATTTTTTAAAGCCCGGAAATAAAACGAGATGTTATTTGAGGAGTGGTCTATTTTTTCTCGATGCACTTCAGTTATCAAGTACTCCTCTGGTTCCCCTTATTCTACTATCTTCTTATCTTTCTTTGACCATTTTTGTTGCTATCAGTTATCCTATATCGCCCATATTCCCCGCCCCCTCTTTCTCTGAATCCCCTTCCAGCCCTTTTCCCCAATTTATCTGAAGCAGCAGCTGCAGCACGCGTGGCGTGATAGATCCCATCAGTTGAAGGTTAGTGATGTGGCCTCAGGAGGGATCCCCCCAACTCTTGAGTCCAGACAGCCATGGTCGGTCGTGTTTGTGTTATTTTGTTTTATGAAGAAGACACCAAGACGACCAAATTTGAAATTTACTTTTGCTCATTTTGTACCCTACGATTATTTTTATTGTATTTGAAGTTGGTGACTGATCAGCCGCTTGGGTATGGAAAATTTGAGTTAGAAAACGGAGGTGGATTGAGAATTCCAGAGTTTATACCGTATTGTGAAAGGCAGTTATAAAACTGTTCGTTAATTCTAGGGTTCACAATTTCCACAAAATTTGTCTGTTCGTGCAATTAGGTTCTGAGGGGAAAAATATCTCAATTGCGCTTGTAGTATTGACAGAGAAGTGAAAAAGTTGATATTTTTTCGTAGAAATAATGGAAATTAGGTTTGGTATTAAAACGGAATAATGATTCTTTTAGAATTTTTTTTATTATACTTTGCTGCTAACGAGACAGAGAATTATGGTCACCTGTTATATAAGTGCCTTCTTGTCAATTAAATAGATAATTTTGAAGCTAGAATTAAAGTTTACATAGGGAGAATACATCATGGAGAAAAGATCCTATTTGTTTTCTTTATTGAATATTGAATATAGCATTGGGCATTACCACATGATAATGTAGAATATGGTTACGTTGCAATATTTGTCAATTTAACTAGATTTTGGATTCCAGCATCTAGTACATTAAAGTTCGTATCGTAACTTGTTTTTGTGTGGTGATATCATTTGAATCTGGAAATTCCTTATTGGGCGTTAATACGCTCACTGCTTAAGAAAACTTGAACGGCATTCAGCGAGAATAGACTTCAGAAGTTTATTTAGATTTTGGTTTGAAATCTTTTATATTTTAACTAATCCACATTAACTAATCCTCACCTTGAATGTATGCTGATAGAATAAATAGAAAGTGGAGGCAGCAAGAACCATACTTTGGCAAAGCAATCCTTCCCCTGGATTAACAAAAAATGTAAGAAATACTGTAGTAAATACTTTTTAAATAATCTATCAGATTATTGTTCGTTAAAGATATTGAAAGTTTCAAATGCAAACCATCCTAACAACTTCAAATTAAAGGAATTCTTTTTTAATATCTTGTTTATGCTAAAGAAATTCAGATTATTCAGTCCACGTCCGTGTCCTGTGTAGCGAGTGGACGGACGGATTCTGGTCGAGCAAGCTAAGCTGTTTATTGATGCGAAGCCGGGGATTTTTAAATCTGTGTTTCGTAGGATTTATATGTAAGTTGCGTCCATCCCGAATACATTGAGTCGACAAATTTACATAAGTATGTGACGGAACGGATGTTTATTGATGTAGCCTCCTTTCTTATAAGGTTCACAGTTACTACCAGCGTAGGAGGCACGATCTCAGGTTGCATGGAATGAGGGCTGCATGTTCTTGACTAATATTCATGTATTCGGTGGTCTCATCTGTTTATTATTATATTCCTTATTTGCACAAATTTTCGGTGGTATTTTTTACCCTATGAAATTTACCATATGTCCTGTTTGTATTTTATCTCATTCAGTGATTAAATTGGAAATTATTTTCCTTTTTAGTTTTTACTTGTTGACTTTTATCGGCACGAATGTTTATATATTTCATTAATTTTATGTATATATTTGATTTGTAAATTGAAACATGAACACGATTGTAAGTTCATTTTAATTATTGTGAAGTAAATAAGAAATTTGCTTTACAAAGTTTTTTATATGATTATTGTTTTTCTTAATTGTCAAAATATTGATTTCGTTATCGAATTCTATTCAACCATCTTCTATTGGATTGTGTACAAAAATTATTTAGCAGTATTTACTCCTCAGTTCACTTCTTTAGATTTTCACATTTACATATTAAATCTCTCTCTCTCTCTCTCTCTCTGGTATGACCTAATGTCATTTGCACCGTTATTCATCACTAAACCATAGCTGAATATTTAAGGGGGGCGGGGGGGGGGGGGAAGTCCACCGGCCCTAATGGCTTTCTCTTAAGAGGTAATATCATGGCCATAAAACACAACCCCAAAGGTGTCGGCGTATAACATTATTCCATTTTGTATGCGATGACAGGATTTCGCTCAGTCGTCTTCTCATTAGAGATTTTATGGGGATGTATTACGATTTTTACCTTGATCCTATTTTCAGCCTCGACGCATGTAGGTCAAAATTAGGTTTATAATTTTAAGCTTTGTACTCTATAACGTCATTGATTTATTATACATGTATTTAAATTTGTCGTCGTCTTGAGGGTAATACTTAAGGTCTATAGACCTTGGTAAGAATTATCTGAATTTTCTGTTAATTGATTTCGTTCGTTTTTCTTAATTTTTTCATGCGTGTTTTACCGAAGATGACTTTGATTTGCTATCAATGTGTATTTTTATGGAGAGACTGGTTTAAAATCGCTATCTACACTATGTATACATTAATTTGAAAAATAATGAAGTTTGACCGGTTGGAGAAGAATTAGGGCTACCCATAATTATGATCAAACCTTTTCTTAGGCCATAGAATTACCATTACTTGAAAGTAGGGAGTCTGTAAGAACGAAGATTGAATAGATGAAAGGTAATTCATATTGCCTATTGAAGATGTGGTTTTGACATCGTTTTTATTGTGTATTCATAATATAAATACTGCACAAAGAAACTATGAAGCTGTAACTAATTTATTCGTTGTATGCTGAGACACGTTTTAATTCGATTTTAATTGTTCCTCGTATACCTTCCTCACTCACTGTTATCTCATTTCACACCTTTCATCAATTACAATTTCCTCTTGCTATGATACAAGCCAGTAGATCCTCTTGGAAGTGAAGAAGGATCGTGTCTACCACTGCACTTACTGGTGTAACAGACTTTAGTCACTGACATGAAAATACTTCCTTGCCTTGGTCTTATTAGTATGTTCAATATTTTAATGAAGCGTTGATTTGTCGCCCGTGTTTAAACTATTTAATTGCTAATATAAATAGAGTGAATGCATTTTATCATATTTTCCTTTCCATTCAGTATTGTTCAAGCATACGTTAATTTCTGGCATCATACTGTTCTAAATGCAGAAATCCAAATATACACGCAAGAAAATTTTTTTCTTGTTTTCTGAATTACAGAGTTGACTTAAGCAAAATATATATGACTTTTTTATGAGGGATCCACCCAATGGTTTGTTTTTACTACTCCCATTTACTTTATTATGGCTACGTATTATGTGAAGTAATGCAGTCTCGTGGATGATAATTCCCCTATTGTAAGGTCTCATTGCGCACAATATTTTACTCATCCTATAGTTTAACATATGCTTATAGTACTGAAGATCAGCCAATATCTCTCTCTCTCTCTCTCTCTCTCTCTCTCTCTCTCTCTCTCTTACCCATCATATTTTATACTAATCCCCTAAAAAGAAATAATATTTGAAATGCATACTTGTTTATATAAGTATTTATTTATTTATTTACGTATTTGTTTTTCTTTTACAGGTAAGTGGATGGGAGGCATGGCGGGTTCGTAGTAATTTTCAATAATTGAGCCTTCGGGGAGCAGTCGACCAATTCTTGATAATATATGTACTTATTTCGTACGATTGCCTCTATCTGAAATCGTCTACCTGCAGTTATTTGCTCTCATGATTTGTGAGTACCTATGTCCCATGAGTTTATATCGATTTTTTCTTTTTTTTTGTCTATTCATTTTCGTTTTGGTAAAATACTCTTAGTATCTTGTAATTTTGAGTTACTGTATTTATGCTGATCCCTGACTATTTTCAAGTTATTGTTCCACAACAGAAGTCTAACTTGAAAGGGGAATTAAAAATGTTATTTTCTTCTTACACTTGCATACAATTCAATAATTAGATACACATGAGAGAGAGAGAGAGAGAGAGAGAGAGAGAGAGAGAGAGAGAGAGAGATTTATTATACAACAAGTTCGAAAAATATGTATTATGAAATAAGCGAAGTAAGATCACCCACGCCAATAGAGGAGAAGATAATAGGTCTCATATGGAGTCCATGCATTTTTGGATGTCTGTCTTTTGGCTTGTCCTATAAATAATCGAAATTATTCAACATTATCGTATTGGGGGGAGGCGGAGGTTCTGGCGTGACGTCATAGAGCATGACGTCTTAAAACCTCTTTCTACTGAAGTTTCCATTTAAGGATCCCTTGGATGGTCCTGTTCCCTTGGCTCCTGAAGCGGATATTAAATGCCTCCTTCAGGGGATGCTCAAGGTCAAGAATGACAGGGACAGATTGGGATATTGAGAAAATAACTGGATTTGAGCATTTGAGGTATAAAATATAAAATATGAAGACGTGAGCAAAGGAAGTAGGATTGTATATTATGCAGAATTATTAAGTAAACAGGAGTTAAGTTACATTGGCGGAAGGGGCCATGGATACTTCATGTTGACTTCATATGAGGTTTTTGTAGACTTGTTATTTTTCCTATTAATGAGGCTTTCCTTTAAACTTAAAGGGATGAAGTGAATTTGGTAAATAAGGCATGCTGATATAAAACAGTCAAGACGCTTTTATTTGATTAAGTTTGTATCGTTAAAAATTTCAGTTATAAAAATGCAATTCGCTCGCGTGTGTGTGGGAAATTAGGAATGATTTATAATGGTGGGTGGCAATCAAGCAAAGAAAAAGTACAGAAATAAATCAGTCCATTTTTAATATTCCTTGCACAACGAGAGAATGCCAATATTTATCACGCAAGAAGACACAACGCACTTGCGCATTGTTTTGTTAAGAAACAGTTTGCCATGGGATATTAATATATATGAGATATGATCAACACCCTAATTTATGGTATATCTGTAACATAATGCAAAATAATTTTCTAACATTCTTGGTATGTTTGTCAATGCACTGATTATTATTATATTTTAAACTGTCATTGCAAGTATGAAAAGGAATATTTGAATAACAAAAAGTTGGAAATGAGATAATTAATACATATGAAGCTCGAAAGTGTTTTGGCATCAGTTTAAAGAACAAACAACAATTAATCTCCTAATCAAAGTATAGTGTCATTACATCTTAACAAAGACTTGTTAGCGCACACTTTTTTCTTGCTGTTCTTTATGATATGTTTAATCTTTTGTACGACTAAAAGGATTCTGTCAATTCTCTGGCCGTAGATCGAAAGTTCTGTAGTTCAACTGATGACAAGGTCTTCAATATTCAGAAAGCAATCCTTCTGAACATAAGAATTTATTTGCATTTAAATGTAGTTAAATTATGTCGGATACTTTATGTATCGAAAAGTATGTAGCATCTTAGATTCTTAAGATTTGGTGATTGTTAAAACGCATTCAGGAAATTTACAGTGTCTAGTTTACATCAAAGAAATCTGTTAAGTAATTTAATCTCGTATTAGCTTGATTTTTTTTTTCCTTTTTTGTCAAGATTCATGAAACAGGAAATCCAGATCCTGGAAGCACAGGAAACCCTAATGAAAAATATATATTAATAGTCATGTAACTTGTTTGCCTTTACCATCGCAGTTCTATTTGTGTTTGATTTTTAAGGAATGTATTAAATCAACGTCGTTACACCATCTTCACACCTTCCCTTATGAGAGGCGGGTTCGAGTTACTGGTCCTCGACGCTTTTGGTTGGCTGCTTTTAATGTTTGAGGGGAGGGGAAGGGCCAGGTTCAGTTGATGTAAGTCATTCATCATGTGTGGTATATTTACATTATTTTGATAATCTCTCTCTCTCTCTCTCTCTCTCTCTCTCTCTCTCTCTCTCTCTCTTTTTTTTTTTAAATTCACGTGTGTTTGTTTCTCCTGTGCACATTTAGCTTGTTTTAAACTTGCATAAAATACCTATCTACTGTATGTGTACTTAAGAGTACTCCTTGTTCATATGCGAATGTTTATAGCCCCATTCGTGTACATGAGCTCAGTATAGGATTGTTAGGCCTTCGAAGTCGTGTCGAGTCTATAATGAAGCCTTCTTCTCTTGTTGGTGTGCGCTGTGCCTAGTGTAATGACTCGTATTAACTTAGTATGTAAGCAGCCATAAACATCTGTTTACGTTAGGATTAGCGTGGCTTATATGCGAGCTCATTATCTTTCGTTGACTGGTGTGTACATGCTTACATGGACACTTGGAGGTTTGCGAGTCTGTTTGTTTTGGTGATCGGAGAGAATGTTCATTTGTTTTATTTAATCTTTCATGCTTTGTCCTTCTTTTCCGATAGGGTGGGACTGGTGGTCTGGTAGGTTGCGGGGTGTGCAAACGTCTTTTTACTTTGTATCGCGTGATAGCTTTTGTTTATTTTGAAAGAGCTGTGTGAAATTATACCCATGATTTGTATGCCATCCAGGGACATTTAATAAATGACATGTCCGCTTTGGATATTTTTGAAACCATAATATTTTGATATCCTTGATGATAAGTATTTGAAGCTTCGTACATATTATCTGTGGGTGGTGAGGATTCAACATTGTATGCCATATTTCCATGGGTCAATTTAAATTATGCGTATTTTCGTTTTGTTTATCTAACGTTCATCACCATCAACAGTTCTTATAGGCTCTATTAGCACAGTTGCTGAGACCAATATCAAGAATATAAAATAAGGTGTACCGGTGGAAACTGAGATTGCTTGCAACCAGTTAGTCACACCGAGAGAGAGAGAGAGAGAGAGAGAGAGAGAGAGAGAGAGAGAGAGACCATTGCATATTTACTTTAACCAGACTATGGATAATCATTAGATAATGACACCAGATGGCCACTTCTATTTGAAACTCCATTTATGAAAAAAAATTATGCTGATTTTTTTTTTTCGTATGTAAATATAGATCTCCTTAAATAAGGAGATTCAGCTACTATTTATGTGTGCCTTTCAACTTTACTTGAGAATAACATATTGTTTAATTAGGTTTCAATTCAGTTTTAATAAATTATTGTTTTGACCATCGAGAGTACAAGGGCTTCGGGCAAAGATTTATATGCTTAATTTTACACAACTTCTTCGTAAGTAAGCTCTGATTTAGTAGGTTGAATAATTTTAGTGTTAACTAATGTTGTAGTTTAGCTAGTAATAATAATAATAATAATAATAATAATAATAATAATAATATCAGTTTCATATATTTTCCCCTAAAAAACTTCTTGAACTTGAGGAAGAAAGGGAAAGTAAACGAAAGGAAAATCACCGGTGATCATGAAACCTCTTTCCTTTCCTTCTCTCTGCTCCCCCTCCATCCCCCAAGTCTTCCACTCTTTCCCCTTGGGCACCGCTCTTCGTGACTCGAAGAAATAACAAGACACCGAAATCGTGAGTATCTGGTAACGCGTGATCCTGCACTGCATATGCTTCGTGGTTGTCATGGCAACCCTGAATGCATAGCCTCCTTTGCGTATTTAGTTGGAAATGTGTGTGTGTGCGCGCGCGCGTTCAAGACGCTTGCTGGTGTGTGAAATGTTAATGGCATATTAATGAAAACAAGCTCTCGTAATTATGTTAGTCCGGCGGCCAGTGCCAAAATCTCCCTTTTCCTTCCTAATGATTTCAGCCTTATTCCATCTGAAGGGGAACTGCTAGCATCATTAAGGCTATCTGCTGCGTTTATCATACTTCTGTGGATCTGGTTTTTCAACTTTCTCCCATTTCTTGTCTAGCACTATTTTTTTTTTTCTAAATTTCTATCGTTATTCCATATTAAAGGAAAACATCGATGTTTTAGGTGAAAGGCTTACACTGACTTTATAGTTTAAGAAAGTTACTTTGATTATATATTGCCTAATTAGAATGTCACTTTTGTAGTACTCAGCCTTGAGTAAAATCACTTGGTTGCCTGCCAGGGATGGATAAAATATTCGCTAATTTAATTCTCTCTCAAGTAATCTTTTTGTGGATAATGAATTCGAAAGGAAGTTGCGAGTACAAATCCCTATCATGGGTTTCTATTGCTCATTTTGATGAGAGAGAGAGAGAGAGAGAGAGAGAGAGAGAGAGAGAGAGAGAGGCTTGGACCTTTCATTGCATTTTCTGTTATTATTTGTTAGTTGTTGTAATTGTAAGTAATTGTATCTTACCTTCATGTTGTGTATCAATACCATACAAGGGAATGTTTTCGACTTTCTTCCTTCTACAGTATACTCCTGTCCAAAATGAACAAGAATGGAATGGAGCTATCCATATCGGACTAGTAAAGGATATATTTAGGACTTGTGAATATGTGAAACGAAAGACAGTTTAATTAAGAAACACGATCTAACACTCAATTTCTTTTACGTAGAGAGCTACAAGAATCGGTAGTTTCTTCACTTTGGTTTCATGAACCGCGAGATGAGAATCTTCATTATTTTCTATTTGATGCTCCATTTATTCTTTTACTCTCTAATCTTTTATTTGTCATATTTATATAATTATATTTTTTAAAAGAATGAGACCTGAACCTTAGTTTTATTTTCAAAGAAATTAAGTAAACTATCTAAATCTAAGCTTATCGACTGAATCAAAATGGATTTTCGCCAGAGATAAACTTGTCTTCACGGCTCTCCCTGATATTGAAATGAGCCTTCAGAAAGCTTATGTAAAGTGATGGAAGACCCTCAACGATTAGGCCTATATATTCCAGTAGACCTCCAGACATGATGGATGTCTTGGCATATACAGTACGTTGCGTAACCATGACCCAAGATTGATTGCGTGTATATCTTAACTTTCTTTTTATCCTTTTTGTTATTTCTGTATTAGTATTTGTTTGGAAAATGTATCACTGAGCACATAAACAAGGAAAAAGTGTATGAACGCTTGGACGAAAACTTATTAACCTCTTACAGACAGTCATGTTGATAAAACTTATCCTTTTCAGAGTACTGCTATGATATTATTGGTCTTGGAAAGAAGTATGCTCTCATTTGTAAAGTTTTGTCTGCTTATCCACATTAAGGGCATGTCATTATAAGAAGGAGCATCATCGTCTCATTTTATTTAAAGCCCCTTCAACAGCTAGATGTTACCTAGTTAATGAGGACTCTTATCTTTATGTTCAGCTTGTAACAATTTCCAATTTTCTGTACTTTATGTCAGAGCTTACTTAATAGCCTTTTGCGGAGGTTATGGATTGCATTAGTATGCTCCTGAAGGTTATATGATTATTAGGCTTTGGGGTTTCTCCGATACTTTCGAGACATTCTTCATCCGCTATCTGACGTAATTTTTTTCTTTTTGTAATGTTGATTCATATCGGGTTTTCTTATCACGCTTACTTTTGTAATGGTACAGTACAAATATAATTTGATACCAAAGGTGAATGTGAAACAAGAAATGATAGCTGTTGTATTGGGAGAATATATATATATATATATATATATATATATTTATTTATTTATTTATTTGTTTATTATGTGTGTGCGTGTAAACCTACGCACGTTTGCATACTTAGATATGTTTGAGTTTATTCATATGTGTATTTGAAATGATAACTTTTTACATACATGGCACGTATATGCATATATGTGCTATATGTCCAAATATTAACATGCTTATAAAATAGATAATTACTATAAATAACTCTGCATATATTAGAATCATGTTGCCTTCTCTTGCATATGTTAATGCGACTGTTACTACACTCATTATCAACCCAAGCAGCGTCTCCTCATGCATACATTTCTCAGTAATTAAAATCATTTGAATAATGAGGATGAATTAGCTCTCGTGGGGTTTGCATAGTAAATTTTAGAGAGTAAGTATGCTTCGTGCCAAGACCTCGTGTCAGGTTAGGAGGCAAAGGTGAAGAGGCAAGTATCTCAGGAGGAGGTTCGGGTTGAGAAATAAGTTTGTCGACTTTTCTGTTTACTAGGTTTTCTCTGGAGTACTTACTGCTTGGTCAGCTGATTCATGAAATTTATTATTAGCTGATTTGGAATGAGTTTTCTTTTTTTTTCTCGATGATATAGTCTGATAATTAGTGGAGCGTTAAGTTTTTGTTTTATTGACTGGTTTAGAATTTTTTTATGTCATTTCTTACTGGAAGTGGTAAGTTACATGGTTTTGTATGATTTACGTTTTCAAGTCTCTAAGATTAGGAACTCTGAAATACACTTTGATTAATACTATCTTGATGAAATCGATCGAGATAAGGTGGTTAATTAATTTTGATGAATATTGTTCTAGGGGACTGTATAGCTATTTCTGAGAGTAACATATTTCAAAGATTTTGACAATCCAAGTGTTCATTAGAAATTTGTTTACCTTTTTGTTGTGTTTCTCTCTCTCTCTCTCTCTCTCTCTCTCTCTCTCTCTCTCTCGCAATTATCCTCAACGACCGGTTGAGAGGAAAACTCACTACCTCTTTTGCCAAGAGGATGAAAGCATCATTTTGAACTCCTTGCGTCAGACACGTTGTTGGAAAATCTACAGGGCAGTGGCGATCTCACTGCCAATAAAGAGACTTTGTTTAACTGTTTATTTTTTCAAATGGGGTACAGTTACCTTGAGCTGTTTCCTTTATTCTTTGTATTGGAACGTTGATGAATATAGTCAGATGTATTGAAGGCGATGATCTTTGTGTAGGAAAACAGAATATGGATAGTGGAGCTTTCATGGTTAGGTGTATAAGCACTTTTTGCTGTTCTTCAGTTTACTGTAAGTATAAGAATGCTAGTGATTGTCTTTATAAGTGTAAATAACAGATTGTTAGTTTGTGAATCAAAAGCCAATATGACAGGGAACTTAATGGCCTTCATTTGCCCAGATCCAAAGAACACAAGGAAGGCTAGGAAAGCACTCTGAGAATGCAGACCTCCGTCTCGGCTGCTTATTTCGATCAACATTTTTGCTCAACCTTGACCTTGACCCTTGACCTAGGACTTTCATAATTTAATCACTTCCACGTCGTAACATTACATAATTAATTCATGAAAGTTTTATTACTCTTTGAGTAAAATTGTGGCCAGGAAGTTGTTCTCAAACAAACAAAAGGACAAACAGGGGCGAAAACATAACCCCCTCCTAACTTCGTTGCCGGAGGTAAAAATGGGTGGGACAATGGAAGTGTGTCTTCGAGGAAGAAAGGTTATATGAGTCTGAAAAACTGTAGTGTTTTATTATACATTAGCTCGTTTATATTTTGAAACCACGGAAACATCGATCCTCATGAAAAGAGAATGATCATAATTTCATTTTTTAGGTCCCCTCTTCCACCTACACAGGGTTATGGGTAAAAAATTTTCTCTCTCTTCTCTTATATTCTGCGCCCTCTTTTTCTCATCTGTATCCATCCCATTCGTCCATGATTACTTATCGCTATATACGGTGTTTTTACTGATTTTTCATACTCCTCTTCAAAGGTCCAAACCATCTCAAACTCTGCGTTCTCAGCCTATTTCTCAGCCTCTTGACGCTACATATCTTCACCAAGCCCTCGTTCAAAATATGATCTTCCCACCGTACTTCAACCTAGTGTATTTGTATTCTAGGACCATACGATACCTATCAAAATATATCAATTGTCTTTGTCAGGGTCTGTTTATATGCTACATACGTTAGTATAGGCCTTATGTATCCATCATAAGATCATACTAATTGGCCATTTTTATTTGCAGTAGCTTGGCATTCCCTCCCATATTGGTGCATATTTATTTTATGAGTGATAGCTCATATAAAAGGGAAGTATTTTCTTATGCTTATAGTCAAGGAATTGACCAAACTATTGCTTTTCATTTTATTGAGAGATAACATCGTAAACCCCATTTTTTACCATAAAACCCAACAACTGCAACAACAATTAAAAACCACACCCTACACAAACATCCTTAAACAATGGAAATGAACGACAACGAATACAACTCAGAAAGACAAGACTTCTTGTCTAATCTTTACGGGAGCCGTATATGCCCTGAGTTCATTATTGTACCTCGCGGGGCATAAAAGGTGCCCCAAAGATAGATACCATGCAAGCCTTTAAGAGATCATCGCTAAGCCCCGGTCCGTGGCACTAACATATCCTCTCCTTGTTCTTGCGGTGCCGTTTAGGGGCGTTTGACGTCATCGCAAAATATTCGCCTCCCCCGATGAACAGAATTGAGCTGCATGTTGATGCTAAGAGAGAGAGAGAGAGAGAGAGAGAGAGAGAGAGAGAATGATGGTGTCTTATACTTTAGGGTAAGATAAATTATTCCGGTATGTAGATCAGGAATTTCATTCTTTTTTAATATTGCGGGCTAAGGACGAATCCATAATTCTTAGGGATGTACTTGGCGGTTTCTGCCTGGGGGAGGTGGCGGAAATGCGAAAATTGAGAGGAAAATAGTTGAGAACTTTAAAATAGATTATTGTGTAAGTTAATATTATAACTTTTTTTTCAACAGGGGTCTCAATATTACTGGTTTTTATAATATTACGAGGAGCATTTTATGATTTAGATGACTGGTGTTGAAACTTTCATGTATTTTCTATTATCGCTAAACGTTATTGCATGCATATACAAATTATTATTGATAACATTAACACGTGTAGAATTTTAAATTTTTGATTGCTATCCATGACGGAGCTTGAACTCTTACATGACTTGAAGCATATTTAAACTGTTATGTTGACTGTGAATTTTGATACCATTCACTGGGATTGGACTTTTATGAAAGGGTATATATGCTCTCTCTCCTCTCTCTCTCTCTCTCTCTCTCTCTCTCTCCTCTCTCTCTCTCTCTCTCTCTCTCTCTCTCTCTCTCAAATTTACAGTTAAAATATTTCTATTTGCCTGTACTAAGTTTCATTACACAAACACAAACCAACAAGTTTTTCAGGTGAAACTGAACTCTGTAATGTTATATTACTGTTTACAACTTTATATGGATGAAGATCCCAAAGATCTTATCTCATAGAGTTTTAAATTTTTTATTACAATTTACATTAGATTTTTCACGTTACATTCGTGAATAACTTATGTTAGACCTTCAGTAAACTAATATTATGTATGACTGCTAGTTTTCACGAGGAGCGTGTAATGGTTTGCTTCCTATATCCCCTATTCTAAGTTTCCATCAACTATCCGGGAGATACATTTGATTATTTTCTTGACATATATATATATATATATATATATGTATATATATATATATATATATATGTATATATATATATAATATATATATATATATATATATATATATATATATATATATATATATGGGGTGTGTGTGTCGAACAAACTTGAATTTTTTTTTTTTCCTCCACAACTCCCTTCTCCTTTTATCATGTGTTATTTACGTCTCAGATTGTCTGCCGCTTTAACCCGATGTTTCACATGGGGAAGTGAAACTCACCGATCCAGAACACCATTTGCATATTTGGACGGAAAGTTGAAATTAATTTCATGTACCTGGCTAAGCACGGACTCGCTTTACTCAGGAAAGCCTGGCAAAGTACAATATATCATATGGGGTCAATCACATTTCAACTTATAGTTATATTGCGAGATTTTCCTCCGTCCCGTATTTTGGAAATTGCAAACCCAGTCAAAAAGATATTTCTTGTCGTTTTAGTCAACTTACATGTTTTAGATATAATATTGTTTATACTGGGTATTTGATATTCATTGTACATTAACGAATAAGTTTATCATCAGCTTGAACTCGAGGTGCTGGTTCTTCGAGTAAATTGGAGTGCCTGTATTTGGTCTTTAAATCCTCAGCCTTCTTTTGTTCGACCAGTGTCGTCCTGACGTCATGCGGGTTCTTAGTTTATTTATCAATGCACATTCCTTTCAGGATTTATAAGACAAGTGTAACAGAATGCTGGTGATCTGCCGGTCATACGGGTGTCATTATTATTAGATTAAATGTTCATGTATTTATTTGAGTGGCATATAAAACACGTGCGCGGCGTACAAGCACACGTATATATATATATATATATATATATATATATATATATTATATATATATATATATATATATACATTCACGTGTGTGCCCCACATGCGCTCTACTAAGATGTGCGTTTGTGTGTGAAAAGTTTTGGGGCAAATGATAATTTACGTGCAATTTCTTGACTTGGAGGAATTACTTTTAAAGGTTAACGAAATAGGAAACTAATGAGTGCTGTATATTTCGAACTATTTTTCAATTAAACTAATTCAAAGATTATTTTTTTTTATCAAAAGTTTTCTGATGTTCATGGAGTAGCAGTAAAAACATTGTGAGCTTGCCTTATACGTAGACATGATCTAGTATTTTTAACACTTTTAAAATTGAAACTACCCACTAGTTTAGAAAAGGTAATGAAGTTATGACGAAGGGATAAATTTGTCTATTGTTTGAAACAAAGAAGTGATCATAATCACATAGATAAGTGGATATAAACTTGCCTCTAGAACTGGTCATGAACTGCCTCAGGACTTGTAACTGTTCAATATTCATCATATATCATCTATCAGCAGTCTCGCATCTTGTTCAGGTGATGTGGACGGTACAGGAGGATCCCTCATAAAGCTCAAATCTACGACTTTATTAGCAGAATTTACAAAACGAATGCTATATATTGATCCATAATTCTGAATTAAATCTCTCTCTCTCTCTCTCTCTCTCTCTCTCCTCTCTCTCCTCCTCTCTCTCTCTCTCTCCTCTCACACACACACACACACACTCACACACAACCTAAGAATGTCAACAATAGGCACCAGGTGATAGTTTGTTGTGTAGTACCCGGGAATTAGGTTTAAAAAAAATATCCAAGTTGCAAGTGACAGGGAATTTACCAGTAGAAGCTTAATTTTTAGAAATACCATTTCATGTGTACAAGGGAGTACTCTGGCATTATAATTTGATGAGTTCAAGGTCTTAAGGAAACTTCTATGCTATTAAAAGCTTATGTTATCATGACCTAATATAAGATCACGAAAAGAGGATTTAAG
>NC_090725.1:259800765-259850765 GCF_036898095.1 Palaemon carinicauda | reverse complement strand
ATTAGCTCGTTTATATTTTGAAACCACGGAAACATCGATCTTCATGAAAAGAGAATGATCATAATTTCATTTTTTAGGTCCCCTCTTCCACCTACACAGGGTTATGGGTAAAGAATTTTCTCTCTCTTTTATATTCTGCGCCCTCTTTTTCTCATCTGTATCCATCCCATTCGTCCATGATTACTTATCGCTATATACGGTGTTTTTACTGTTTTTTTCATACTCCTCTTCAAAGGTCCAAACCATCTCAAACTCTGCGTTCTCAGCCTATTTCTCAGCCTCTTGACGCTACATTCTTCACCAAGCCCTCGTTCGAAATATGATCTTCCCACCGTACTTCAACCTAGTGTATTTGTATTCTAGGACCATACGATACCTATCAAAATATCTCAATTGTCTTTGTCAGCGCCTGTTTATATGCTACATACGTTAGTATAGGCCTTATGTATCCATCATAAGATCATACTAATTGGCCATTTTTATTTGCAGTAGCTTGGCATTCCCTCCCATATTGGTGCATATTTATTTTATGAGTGATAGCTCATATAAAAGGGAAGTATTTTCTTATGCTTATAGTCAAGGAATTGACCAAAGTATTGCTTTTCATTTTATTGAGAGATGACATCGTAAACCCCATATTTTTACCATAAAAACCAACAACTGCAACAACAATTAAAAACCACACCCTACTCAAACATCCTTAAACAATGGAAATGAACGACAACGAATACAACTCAGAAGAGACAAGACTTCTTGTCTAATCTTTACGGGAGCCGTATATGCCCTGAGTTCATTATTGTACCTCGCGGGGCATAAAAGGTGCCCCAAAGATAGATACCATGCAAGCCTTTAAGAGATCATCGCTAAGCCCCGGTCCGTGGCACTAACATATCCTCTCCTTGTTCTTGCGGTGCCGTTTAGGGCGTTTGACGTCATCGCAAAATATTCGCCTCCCCCGATGAACAGAATTGAGCTGCATGTTGATGCTAAGAGAGAGAGAGAGAGAGAGAGAGAGAGAGAGAGAGAGAGAATGATGGTGTCTTATACTTTAGGGTAAGATAAAATTATTCTGGTATGTAGATCAGGAATTTCATTCTTTTTTAATATTGCGGGCTAAGGACGAATCCATAATTCTTAGGGATGTATTTGGCGGTTTCTGCCTGGGGGAGGTGGCGGAAATGCAAAGATTGAGAGGAAAATAGTTGAGAACTTTAAAATAGATTATTGCGTAAGCTAATATTATAACTTTTTTTTTTTTCAACAGGGGTCTCAATATTAGTGGTTTTTATAATATTACGAGGAGCATTTTATGATTTAGATGACCGGTGTGGAAACTTCCATGTATTTTCTATTATCGCTAAACGTTATTGCATGCATATACAAATTATTATTGATAACATTAACACGTGTAGAATTGTAAACTTTTGATTGCTATCCATGACGGAGCTTGAACTTGCATGACTTGAAGCATATTTAAACTGTTATGTTGACTGTGAATTTGATACCAATCACTGGGATTGGACTCTTATGAAAGGGATATATGCTCTCTCTCTCTCTCTCTCTCTCTCTCTCTCCTCTCTCTCTCTCTCAAATTTACAGTTAGAATATTTCTATTTGCCTGCACTAAGTTTCATTACACAAACACAAACCAACAAGTTTTAAGGTGAAACTTCAACTTTATATGGATGAAGATCACAAAGATCTTATCTCATAGAGTTTTCAATTTTTTATTACAATTTACATTAGATTTTTCACGTTACATTCGTGAATAACTTATATTAGACCTTCAGTAAACTAATATTATGTATGACTGATAGTTTTCACGAGGAGCGTATAATGGTTTGCTTCCTATATCCCTATTCTAAGTTTCCATCAACTATCCGGGAGATACATTTGATTATTTGCTTGACATATATATATATATATATATATATGTATATATATATATATATATATATATGGATAAATATCAACACAACATCGTGTTCAAATAGAAATAAATTTCTACCTCATACTTGGGATCGAACGCTAGCCCCCTTCTAATGAAAGGCCAGGTCGAAACCAACCATGCCACGAGAGGCCATAAAAGGAAATCCGAACCTAACACTAATCTAGCTGTCCGAGGATTTACCCTGGCGAGACATCAGATATATATATATATATATATACATATATATATATATATATATACATATATATATATGTATATATATATATATATATATATGGGTGTGTGTGTCGAACAAACTTGATTTTTTTTTCCCCTCCAGAACTCCCTTCTCCTTTTATCATGTGTTATTTACGTCTCAGATTGTCTGCCGCTTTAACCCGATGTTTCACATGGGGAAGTGAAACTCACCGATCCAGAACACCATTTGCATATTTGGACGGAAAGTTGAAATTAATTTCATGTACCTGGTTAAGCACGGACTCGCTTTACTCAGGAAAGCCTGACAAAGTACAATATATCATATGGGGTCAATCACATTTCAACTATAGTTATATTGCGAGATTTTCCTCCGTCCCGTATTTTGGAAATTGCAAACCCAGTCAAAAGATATTTCTTGTCGTTTTAGCCAACTTACTTGTTTTAGATATAATATTGTTTATACTGGTATTTGTTATTCATTGTACATTACGAATAGGTTGATCATCAGCTTGAACTCGAGGTGCTGGTTCTTCGAGTAAATTGGAGTGCCTGTATTTGGTCTTTAAATCCTCAGCCTTTTGTTCGACCAGTGTCGTCCTGACGTCATGCGGGTTCTTAGTTTATTTATCAATGCACATTCCTTTCAGGATTTATAAGACAAGTGTAACAGAATGCTGGTGATCTGCCGGTCATACGGGTGTCATTATTATTAGATTAAATGTTCATATATTTATTTGAGTGGCATATAAAACACGTGCGCGCGTACAAGCACACACATATGTATGTATGTATGTATATATATATATATATATATATGCACAGTATATACACATACATACATGTGTGTGCCCACATGCGCTCTACTAAGATGTGCGTTTGTGTTAAAAGTTTGGGCAAATGATATATTTATGTGCAATTTCTTGACTTGGAAGAATTACTTTTAAAGGTTAACGTATTAGGAAACTTATGAGTGCTGTATATTTCGACCTATTTTTCAATTAAACTAATTCGAAGATTATTTTTTTTTTCAAATAAAAGTTTTCTGACGTTCATGGAGTAGCAGTAAAACATTGTGAGCTTGCCTTATACGTAGACATGATCTAGTATTTTTAACAATTTTAAAATTGAAACTACCCACTTGTTTAGAAAAGGTAATGAAGTTATGACGAAGGATAAATTTGTCTATTGTTTGAAACAAAGAAGTGGTCATAATCACATAGATAAGTGGATATAAACTTGCCTCTTGAACTGGTCATGAACTTAGTAAGGACTTGTCACTGTTCAAGACTCATCATATATCATCTACCAGCAGTCTTTCATCTTGTTCTGGTGATGTGGACGGTACAGGAGGATCCCTCATAAAGCTTAAATCCACGACTTTATTAGCAGAATTTACAAAACGAATGCTATATATTGATCCATAATTCTGAATTAAATTTCTCTCTCTGTCTCTCTCTCTCTCTCTCTCTCTCTCTCTCTCTCTCTCTCACAACCTAAGAATGTCAACTATAGGCACCAAGTTATAGTTTCTTATGTAGGACCCGGGTATTAGGTTTAAAAAAAAATATATAAGTTGCAAGTGACATGGAATTTACCAGTAGAAGCTTAATTTTTAGAAATACCATTTCATGTGTACAAGGCATTATAACTTGATGAGCTCAAGGTCTTAAGGAAACTTCTCTGCTATTAAAAGCTTATTTTATCATGACCTAATATAGGATCACGAAAAGAGGATTTAAGGTTTCATCTTTTCCATGTTTAATTCATATGAAGCTATATTTTCACCAATTTGTGCCTTTTACTTATTAAAGAGGATATAGTATTATTACAATTATAAAACTCCCTTAAGATTTTAAATTCACGTGAAATCAAGAAAACACGATACTTGTGAGGCACAGTGATGGACAGTTCCCGATCGTTGGTTTCAAAGAAAACAAAAATATGGAAAAAATAACGAACCTGGGTGGGTCACATGTTAGGAATAAAAGCATGTGTATTACTACCACTCTATAATAATATAGGATGCACATAGTGAATCATATTTAATTTTTAAACAACTGCAAAATTTGCTTTACTTGTTTTACTCCAGAAATTTAAGATTTTCTGTTATTTTCAGCTTCAAGAATTTTTGCAAGACAAAATTATCAATGACATCCGTTATTATAACCATAGGACATTATGTGTGTATATATATATTTGCATGTAATGTTGTATGTGCGTGCGTGTATATATATATATATATATATATATACTGTATATATATATGGATGGCCACACGTTTGCTTAAAATGTATAGAAAGAATCTGGCATTCAAAGTGACACATATATTAAGTATAGAAAAAATCGCCCTCATATTTAGCTGTAGTTCATTGTTTAGAAAGATAATATATTTTTTCCCCAGAAAAAAAAAAATTAAGTGGATTTAAAATTTTATGAAACCGTACGCTTAGATACTTGGCTGTTTAGGTGCAAATGGTTGTTTAGGAAATTTTAATCATATGCTTTTATAGGCCTGTCAAGAGATACATCATGAAATGATAGATAATAAATGATGGTAAATACTATTTCTCTTATGAAACACCACTCTATTCTCAATTCTTGAAAACGGATCCCCCTCAAAAGGTGTTCACGGATTGGAAAACCAAATATCCTCTGCTGACAGCAGACGGCACTAAATTCCTCTGGGCCTGGGACCATCATCGACTTCTAATCCGGCGGAAAATGAGCTGTCACGTGGACGTGTCACCAGCTGGATTTACACCAGATTTTTTTTGTCTATTTTTGTATTTTCCTTTTTTCACTCCATTCCACCCTCTCTCTCTCTCTCTCTCTCTCTCTCTCTCTCTGTGCTTACTCTTTTTTCATAAGTGATCTCAAATTCTAAATTTCGTTTTTTAACCGACTTCCAAATATTCTCTCTCTCTCTCTCTCTCTCTCTCTCTCTCTCTCTCTCATAAGTGATCTCAAATTCTAAATTTCGTTTTTTAATCGACTTCCAAATATTCTCTCTCTCTCTCTCTCTCTCTCTCTCTCTCTTGGACACGATGTGTCATATGCGTATAAAAGTACCTTGGAGAAGCAAAGAAGTGGCTATGCTGTTGAAGCCACTACCATTTCCTTTCTTGGTATAAGACCGCAGATGTTTTGACACGTGCAAGACACAAACACACGCGTAAAGAAAGAATTGAAATGTATTTCTTCCAGTTCATACGACAATTATCCACAAGACATTTTTCTCTTTTCGTGCCAAGTCAGCTTTGTCCTCGTAGAATAATGTTTAGCGTACATTATTTTTTTTCTTGTCAACACGAATAAGTTTCAATTTAATTCTCGTCAGTTTACCATGTTTTTTTTTTCTTTTTTGTGTGTGCATAGAATCTAGTTAGTATCAATTTGCTGGCTTTCCTTTCATAGAGAAAGTGATGTACATGTGAAGTCATACCTTATTTTTTATTGATATATTACTAGATTTCTCGAAAAAATACTCTGTCGTTATTTCTTTTTGAAAATGTATGCTAACTCTTTATGCTCTCAATTAAATTAAATAAAAACACATAATGCTCAGGACTCTTTCCGAAACTTAAAAAAATTGTCGAGATATATGATAATTTTATATCGTATATGTGTATGTAGAATGCTGAAATGAAAATTGTATTTTTTTTCTGCTAGTAATTTACGGTATTTTAAAGTTGTTTTTTTCGAGTTACCATGATTGAGACCTTTATTGATGTATGAAAGCTGATATTTTGTAATGTAGACGTCTTTTTATTTTAAAGTTTTTGCACCTAAAGCACATAAATATGTAGTCCATATGTATTCGTGTAGAGTTAGTCAGCTTCTATTTGCTATAAATATACACCCGTATTATTTTAGGTATATTTGAATGCATTTAAGTGAATTTTCATTGCATGATTATTTTTTCCCTATGATTATGTTTGAATGGGAATAGAAAATGATCTAACCTCTCGAATTTTATGTAAATCATTATATTCGAACTTTTGAATTTTTGAAAGAAGTATAATTTGTAAAAGAGGGTTCCATTTATTTATTTTCATTTCTACAAAAGTACGTGGTGAAGATTGGGAACAATAGTTAAGCACTAGAATACCATAGGTTTCTTTTTGGCCATTCGCCAACAGTAATAGGAGGAGGTTCAAGGTATGACGTAAAATCCGCTTCACTGACTACATTAGTAAACATTGTTAAAGAGTTTAAAGGGAAAATAAATTGTTCTATTTACATTAGTTTATTCACTAAGTGTTACAGAAATTGTACCATTCTCTGTGTTCCCGTTTTATTATGAGTAATAATGGAGTTGTGAATAGATATAACATTTTCTAAACCAGTTACTGTTGTAGCGCTTACTGAATTCGAATAGAGTCTACCTCTTCGTTGTGTAATTCGAGTGGGCTGCTATTTTTGTAGGGATATTTACATTCAAATATAGTTATGTTGCTGATGAATGTAATTTGTTTTCACATTAACACTGTAAACCGTATTTTTAGTAGTTTCCACTCATCCCTGCGCAAAATTATTTTACTCATAGCATCCTTCTAAAATCGAAAAAAAAATAAAACAAATGTCAGGATGTGAATCATAATTCTAAAATATGAATTGATTTAACGATGACCATTTTCCCGCCCACGCTCTCAGTGTTACAGCTGATGGAGAGATATGACCATATGTTATTATACCCCCTTGGGATCAAAACTCCACCTATGTGTCCGCCCACAATTTTGCGGAGGCATAAGACGCTTTTGACGTCACGGCGTCTAGGAGGCCGGATGTTGTCAGTCATATTCTCAGATATCTCCAGTCATTGTACTCGCACAAAAACCTTATATAGCTGTTAATGATGCTTAGCTTCTTAGTGTTTTATTCTCGCTTTTACAAGATTCATCATGATAACAGTAATTTATGCAAAGTTAAAATGATATTAATTATGGGCCGTATTCGATGAGCACAGACGCTTATTTAGAATCTTGCATAATTTGTTACTTTCAAAAACTCTCTCTTAATGTTCACATAATATATGTGACCGTGAATGTTTAAATTATATTTAAATATATTCGGTATATTTTGTCTTGTTAACATAATGTTTATTCAAATTTAGCGAAAGTATTGCCAATGTACTCCCATCAACATTGTACTTGATGTCAAAAAATGTGTAGCGGCTTTGTTCCCAAATATTGTAGTGTTTGTGTGTTATGATAGTTCATCTCTTATATTTCCAAATGATTTTGCAACTTTCGAGGAACGCAAGTTTTTCGGCATATCGTAATTTAAACGTTTGTAGCCCACAAGTTGTAGATGACGTGTAACATCATCTTTCAGTCATTCTTGTGTTTTCAAGGTGTGCCAATTCCTTTGTATCATGACCCTGCACAGTCATGAGTTGGGAAAAGATATAGATCTGGTTCTTCATGTAAACGAGAGTCTGCCAGTCTGGCTCTATTGAGATTTTGATTTGTGCTGGATTTCTTCAACAGACTTTCGGTCCGATTTGGCAAACTTGCGAAAAAGTTCGACGATGCTCTTGCACTTATGGTTAGCTCGTATGTCGATTACTTATGTTCATTGATTGATACTGCAATAGAATGAGAAAATATACGTAATTTTTCTATGCCTTTATTTGATTTATTATAATTTGATAGCCGAATTTTTATTTGATGATTACACAGTAAAATATTCTAACTATATGACATAAAAAAAATCCGAAAATGGTGTTGTTTTATATATATATATATATATATATATATATATATATATATATATATATAATATGTGTGTGTATGTGTGTGTGTATGTATGTATACTGTATATATAAATATATATATACATATATATATATATATATATATATATATATACATATATATATATATTTATATGTGTGTGTTTGTGTGTGTGTGTTCATTAAAGGGCATTTAACCAGAAGAGTTCAGTCTCCTAGTGACCTCACGTTTCTTTCTTACCAGTGCAATTATACGACTTACTGAACTTGTGGGCCATTGTCTGGAGTTGAACACAGCCTGAGCATTGTATTGTAATTTTGTTCTTCTAGGGAAATTCTTTTGTCCAAGTTAGGAAATAAATAAAGTTGATGAAAAGAAACATAACATTCTCTGTGGAATGACCAGTCAGTACTTTGACATTGAAAATTCTGCATCTGGTCTTGTCACTTTCTGGAGAGTCATGGTTTCTGTAGAATTGCTTGACGTCACTCTGGCTTTCGGTCAAGAAGTATTACACAAAGAATGAAATCATACGTATGTAGGGCTTTATGATACTTTGTATTATGAACAGTGTTACGATCATTCCCTTACGAGGTTGTGCCTTGCATTGGTACAGCTATGGATAATACTATGACTTACTTGCTTGATAAAGATATTAATAATGATGTATATAGAGTTAATATGTATTTAGAAGTGAAAATATATTATGATGTTAAACCAAACTAACACGTCCTGTTTAGAGGATTTCAATCTCCTTTTTATGATAATATGATGTATGGGCGTGGGTTTTTTTTTATACTTATTTAAAGAATGCATGCATGAACACAATAGAATGGATTTTGGTAAGACAAACAAAAAATTTAATATTTTTTCTGTTTCGTAGTACAGTCCTTTATTCACAACGCTATTAAATTTCTGTTAGAGGAGATGAAATGCCAGAAGTAAACTTAGCAAGCTTCCACAGAATGTAATACTCATTTATAAAGAAAAAAGGTAATATTGCAATGCAAACGAAGTAGAACACGATATTTAAAAAAATGATAAACAGAACTGAATTGTATAGATATTCGACGACAAAAAAAAGTGACTACAACTTAATTGTATATTGAATACCAAATGACAATTGAATTATTGATCAGAAGGTAATAAAAAAGTAAGCTAATGAAGATGCAGGTAGAGGTGCTATGACATAAGTCATGATTTGAGAACATAGTATATATGGTCACTATCTGTTGCATTCAAGTTTTCACGAAGACGATCAACAGCTAAGTAAGGTTAACTTTCATAATTCTTCCATCATCCCTCATTGTGAGTTGCTTACGTTCATTTTACAAACCCAGATGTCGTTTATATCAGAAAACAAAAAAAGTAAAAGTAAAATAAGACATTATTGTACTACGTTAATGTTAAAACCATAATAAGAAAAATGTACCTTTATATAATAAAATTGTGATTAAACCACACTAATACTTAACGCCCCAAACTATTCTCTACCATTCTTAGGTAACTGCTACCATTAGTCTTTCACCCATATTTCCAATCAGCTAAAAATGTTTAAGGTAGCACTTTAGTGCTGTCATGAAGCCTAGAAAGGGTTCACTTATAAGTACGAACTTCGTTGCTTTTCGTTGATGTTTACAGGAGAGGCAGGTCGTCATCACCCATGGAATGTCAAACTTGAATAGTAATCTAACACTTGATCCAAGTATGACGCAATTGAACATCGTCTTTGACACCCAAATGAACCATTATCCATATTTGGCTCTGAATGAGTAAGTTGTTTTTCTGTACAAATAATTTACAACGTTTTTGCACTTGAAAAGACTGTAATATCCTTCATGAAAGTGGTTCACTGTTTTTTTTTTCTTTCAAATATCTGTTTGTGTATATATGATTGTGTCTCTTCACAGTCTCAAACAAAACTAACTTTTGCGTATTTATGTTCCTTGATATTTTTTGTGCATTTGCACTATATCGTCACGCCATGAAAATGAACAGACTCCATTATTCCAACAGAAAGAGAAATATGATCATTTAAAAACATGATTCAGTTTCAATGATTGAACAATAACCTGTGGTTTAAATCTATCCATATTTGACATGTTGACCTCAATTTCACCAAGTTGTTTATTGCATGTGTTCTAATTCCTTTTTCAATGGCAGGTAATGGCAGTGATGTTGCTTTTTTGGTATTGAGATGTTGACGTTATTGGCATGTTGCAAATGTTATCGATAGTTTTGTTTACCAATTGCATTCTTTATACAAATAGTATTGTAATAAATGCATTTGGATTGGAATCAAGAGATTACAGGGCCCCAAGAAAAGTTTTGTTTGTTCATATGGACTTGCATCTCTTTGACAAGGTGGGCATTTCCGACCTTGTCGACCTCGCTTACGAGCGGCCTTGCTCCAGGGAAGGACGGCTGAGTCGTATCAACAAGGGAAAGATGCTGATGGGGGAAAGAATTCGTTTTACGACTCTCTCTCTCTCTCTCTCTCTCTCTCTCTCTCTCTCTCTCTCGCCAGATGCTTTGTTATCAGCACACAGTTATAACGACATTAATGCATGACTATTATTTCTTTAATTAGAGACCGCAACGTATGATTTCATTGTTGGGATATCTAGTATCTTAAATTATAGTTTTTTACTTCGACGAGGTCAGACCAGAATTCCATGATGGCAAATGAAATATTTATCTGGCACTGTATATACTTTTGTTGACCTAAGTTTGTGTACGTTGGCTATGCGACATCGCCAAGTACTACTCAAATATGAATAGTTTTTTTTTTTTTTTTTTTTTTTTCTTTTTCTTTTTTTCTCCAGAAGAATGTTGGGTGATTTTGTTACTGTATTTTTCCCCTCTCGAAGTGACCTGCTTATAGCATCAAAGGAGCAATTAGTGAAACAAAGGCTGGTAATGCGACTTTCGAAGTAAGGTCCCCATCACGTGCTGAATATTATATGTCATCCAGATATTTACCTACTTTCTTTTCATGCATCAGGGGAAAATGGATTTCATGCTAACGATAATGTCGAAATTTACTAAGGGACTTTCTAAAATGTGTTCGGCTTAATTGTTGAGATGTCAGGTGTGAACGACGTTCATGAAGTTTTAAGTCGCCTTTCCCCTATGTTGTTAAATCGGAAACATTGGCTATTATCTTTCTGGGAATATGGAAGACGGAAATTCTCTCTCTCTCTCTCTCTCTCTCTCTCTCTCTGCGCCTAATAACTAATATTACCATTAACTCTTGTGAAAACAAAAGTAATTTTAAGTCCATCCACTTTGATTGGCACACAGAGAAAGGTTTTTGATAAAGGTCAAAGAAACTTCCATCCAAGGGAACGGCATTTGATACCAAACTCTGGCTTACGTACCTCGCCTGGTAAAAGAATGACATGGGGCGGCGAAGAGGGGAAGATGTATGATGTAATATAGGGGGTTGTCTTTGTAGAAGGGAATGTGAGTGAAGGTGATGCATTTCACAGAGAGAGATAACTCTCTCTCTCTCTCTCTCTCTCTCTCTCTCTCTCTCTCTCTCTCTCTGGACAGAAATCAATTATATGCATTACTGTAGGATTTCCTGAGAACGCCAGTACGTTTTAATTTTGACGTTGCTTTTTGCTCTTCGCTTTAGTGGTAATTAATAAAGAATCGTATACCATAACGCATATGTACTAAAGAATGCTAGTCACTTGAAGCAATTGTTTGGTTTGATAATAACATTTTATATACTTTATCGCATGGTGGCTATGATGGCTTTAATACTTGTTATCCATAGACATGTATTTCTGTTAAGATATGGAATAAGAAATTAAATTTCAGTGAACTGCATATGTGAAAGCTCTCTCTCTCTCTCTCTCTCTCTCTCTCTCTCTCTCTCTCTCTCTCCATATGCATATATATATATATATATATATATACATATATATATACACACACACACACACACAATATAAAAGGAGACGCACACTACTGTAAGCTTCGTAACGTAGTAGAAGGGTGGCCGGTATCTTATAATCCGTCTTTGACTCCCAGAAAAGTTAGTATCAAGAGGTCGAACTTCAAATCAAGCAAATGCTAACTCAGCACTCTGTCGCTAATACACACACACACACACACACACACACACACACACTATTGCAGCAAGTCGAAAGGCATGGACTAACAGGCCAGAACAGTTTTGTTACACGAACGAGATACCAATATCTGAAAGTGGTAACATATGTGGAATCATTTAATAGAAATGGGCGTCTGCAAGGGTAGCACTGCTGCAAAGGTGTGCCAGACACCCCAAAAGAAGTTCATCCATAAGAAATGCTGAATCTTAAGATTTCGCTCATTTTCTAAATTGGAATATTCAAGATTAATCTTGTATTATAGAGCTTGACTGTCTGAAAAACCTTTGTACATTCTGACAATGTTAGTAATGTTAATGTAAATGTCAACGAGAGGGAGACTGTATACCTGTATAGGTCAAGTGAGGCATTTACTATATATATATAGTAAATGACCCCACATATGTTTCCGCTTTCAGGTATTGGTACCTAGTTGGTGTAACAGAACTGCTCTGACCTGCCGCTGTATCAATGTTGGAAAACTGAGACTGTGGTGCATGAAAGTCATTTAAACTTGGGAACGCCAACATCCGTAATCCGTGTAATTGCTTAGTTTTTTTTTTCTTCAGAAGTGTATATACTTTATGAGATGTACATGAGGGGTTATATTTAAATTTAAGAACCGATACTGGCTCTTGCTTCAAAAACGCCTTATCTTGTGTGATCCACCTCCGATCTGTCTTCGGTGTTAACTATCAGCTTCCTCTAACATATATTTGGTGTCTCTTCTAATAAGCAATGGGTAATTGGAATATTGCATCAAGAAAAATATTTGTTTTGTTTAAATTATAGAGTCCTCTTAATGGTCCCCTCTACCCAAATACAAACCCTCATGCATACGTTTCAAAATAGCCAGGAAAACTTGACTGTGTAGTTTGCTGTATATAAGACGTAGCATGTTGGATAACATCGCTAATGGAAAGCCATTTTTGATGAAGTATATCTCTTGTTTTGTCACATAAAGGAAGCTATCGAGTTCCAAAATGACAGCCGCATGTGTAAGAATAATGGCGAACATCCAAGAGCCTTCTCCTTGTACCCTCAATATGGAGACATACGCCATTCGGTTACGGCTTTGTGACGTCATGGCAAATGACCTCAAGCCACCTGTATAAGACGGACCTTCGGCTTCAACAACAAGGATGCCAAGGTATTCCGGTAATAGTCGAGGGAGGCGCCTCTTATCGTCTGCCGTTCGTTTGAGAGCTGTTTTTTCGTTTTTAGATACCACTTGCAGCTCCTTTAAGCTTTTACGATTTGATTTTCATTTTAATTTTGATGTCTGAGTGCAAAGACTATTTCCGGTATTTAAACTGATTATTGGTTACGGTTGCGATGCAATGGTACTTCAAGGTTACATTAGTGATTGATGATCGAAGAAAAGTAAACTGCTTATTATCACAGATGCTTAGGTTTATAAATCCAGTCAATTAAGGGATTCATAGTCTTGACTAAACCTATATTATTTATCATGGTAAACAAACGACTCGTTTCTTCAAGAATTTAAAAAACCCAAAGCTGTAGCTCGTCTTTTTATGGATTGCGCCCTATGGAAGACATTTTCTTTCTTGTCCATCGACTATCTTGATAAATCATAAGCTTATAAGTTCTAATTCTCTTTTGGCATCCATGTACGCATAAAATAAGTCTTATCTTAACGTATAGTTGAAGGAAGAATCAAAATCGTCTTGACAACTCTAATCAAGTGCTAAAACATCACGTTGTTTCTTCTTTACCAAAATAGAAAAATAACAATTGCCGTTTTGGTAATAGATTACGTAAGATTTTAACCCATCGTCTTGATGTGTTCATCTACTTTTGAAATATACAGGAATTACAACCATTGGTGAGTTTTACCTTACAAATTTTTATGCCTATGTGTATGTATGTAGGTAAATGTGTGTGTATGTATTGTTTCATTGTGCGCGTTTTCTCCCAAAAGGGCTTGGGGTCAGAATAATTTAACCTTTTACTTTCTTAGGGAACGCTCATATCTCTTTTGAAGGCTGTATGGATAAGTCAATACCATTTTTGTATCAAACCCTATAGGAACTGGTTCGATTCCTAAGTGAGGTCGGTGGCCTTATCACACTAAGTTATTCCTAGAGTAAAGTTACTTTTGTGGAAGGGATATTTATGGCTGGATAACATTTTACTTGTGAATTGCGTAGGTTATGAATGCATCTTATGTATATATGATCATTAAAAGCGCAGCCAACGCGCGTGATGCTAAAACATACAAGTCGCTGGTTGCAGCCAACCAGCTTGTAAGGTTGTTAAATGCTTAATGGAAAAGGTTACGCAAGGGAAGTGCTGCTGTGTCGGTGTTGCTTGATGTGTGTGTGTTTGTGTGTGTGTGAGTGCATTATAATTTCCATACAATGGGCGTTGTTAGTTTACCGTGGACAGTACAAAGAGAGAGCATTTTCTTACCACAGCAGAGATGTCGAAAATAGTCATGCTTACATACAATGATAATTCTAAGGAATATCCTCCATCTACAGATCTGTTTGCGCGTGATACGCATGTACTAAAACTTGCAAGATATATATATATATATATATATATGTGTGTGTGTGTGTGTGTATGTGTGTACATATATGTATATGCATATGTGTAAACATTTATCTGTTAATGAACAATGTATATCCAGTAACCAACTACCAAACACCGCTGAAAACAGTTTCCTTTTACTAGTTGATTTGTATACATACATATATACACAGTGTGTGTATATGTGTATATATAATATATATATATATGTGTATATATATATATATATATATATATATCTATATCTACAGTATATATATGTGTGTATATATATACATATATATACACACATACACATACACACACTCGCACACAAACATTCAAGAAGAGATTTATCAAGGTGTTGAGTGTTTTAACATTTGTTCTCTCGTCTTCTCAGTCACCTCTCCCCGCCCAATTATTAGTTGAGTCAAACTGTTTTACTTCAAAATTTCTCCTATTGCAACTCTCTCTCTCTCTCTCTCTCTCTCTCTCTCTCTCTCTCTCTTAGACAGACTCTTTGGGATTGGTATATATCATGGAGAAATAGTTTTCAAGATGCTCTTAAATAAGAGAAAAAAAAATATAGTTTCGACTCGTCTAAAAGAAAAAGAACGAATTTTTTGTTTTTGTATTGCAAGGCATTATTATTGTAATTCGACTGCTTTTGAGGCTCGAACGGAGGGGACAGATGGGCTTTCCTAAAATTTGAAATTGCCTCTGTTTGCCTAAGATGCGAAATATGTATGATGTTGTTAGTCGACCGTTGCGGGTCGCAATTGGGACTGAGAGAGAAGAAAAAGTGACGCGAGTGACTGTCTGTTTCCGTCTTAACATTTGTGGACAGTAAGAGATGGGAGGGTCTTTACTAGTTAATAATCATCCCACAGCATTCAATAGATATTTTGTCCTCAGTGGATCCTTTCTCGGGACTCGGGAGCTTAATGTAAGCGGTTGTATCTTCTCACCAAGCTTTGAGGCCGACTTCACCGTCACTTCGGTCCCGTCTTCTTTCAGTATCTTTATTGCGATTTCACGGTTGACGCAAGGGAAGGAGATTAGAAAAGAGTGAGATGGAGATTTTAATGGAGAAAGGAAGTGCATTGAAATGCTTTTGACTAGTTGAAAGAAAGTCTATTGAAGCTACAATTATGGAAGTCCGTTTATGCATTAAAATGATTGAGAAAATAGAAAAGGGGTTTAATATAGATATCTATATGAAAAGACTGAATGAAAAAAAATGAATCAGTGCAATAAACACATAAAGCATCGTCTTGGTTGGTCGGTAGAGGAAGAAGACTGATGAAATACGGTCATAAATGTATTCAAAATGGTCGATGCCCCTCAGCCATGTGCCTTAAGCGGATTGAATACGTGGGTGGTGTCGAAATCACCTGGGAGGGGCCGTGCATTATGACCTGGATAAATAGAATAGTAATAAAGTTAGATTCCTTTGAGATTTAGCTCTGATGGCAAGATCTAACAATGGCTCTTTCGCCTGTGGTGAGCTTCCATGGGTTGGCAATGTTAGTTCACCAGTATGATATCTGAGGGTAATAGAAATGAGCTCTTCATACGTTATAATCACTATGATTCTCTCTCTCTCTCTCTCTCTCTCTCTCTCTCTCTCTCTCTCTCTCTTTTTAAACCAGCAATTGCAGCAGGTTTTTGGCTTCGAAATTTATTTCACGCCTAATGTATAAAATACAGTTGTTATTATTATGTAATTTGGTGTATTTCAATAAAAGGATTTTTCATAAAGAACAGTCACGTATGCACAGTAGTAGCTCTTAATAATAATAATAATAATAATAATAATAATAATAATAATCCGAACTTGGGACAGTGGCACATAAAAGTAAGTCTTAAGTCATTATTTTAGTCGCATTGCCATGAATTTACTCAAAGTATCACAACACATGTACTATACTAGTTTTGTTTCTCTGGTTACCCTCTTCATCCCTTGACAGCTTATAGTCCTAAGAATTTTTTTACAAGCTGTTAACGTCAACGATGACAGCTCATGGGGCTTTAAGACATTTGACATGCGCCTTTAGTATACCCAGAAATATGTTGGTGGTTGATGTGCATACTTTTCAAATTTGTTTTATTTATTCTCCATCAATTTTTATTTTATTTTTTCGGTAATCAGAATAAACAAATTAATGAAATTTATATGATTTGCCGTCTAATCTAGAAATTCATGCGCTCTATTTCAAGTTCCTAACACGTGTTCGTGTGTGTGTGTTTTTTTTTTTTTCAAATTATTGTGGCACTTTATTAATTCTAGTAGAGAAAGAATTTACAGATTAGATGGCTCTGTGAAAATTTTTGGATTGACTCCTACCTTGGTTACATTTTTTAGTTAATGTGTTTTTATCGTTTCTGACATCAAAGAGTAAATTTGTAATTGAATATTTACAACTAATGATTGATAAATATTATAAATTTATTGGAATATTTTTGTTTTGATAATAAAAAGAACTCCATGAACTACGCAAGTATTCAGTATTTGCAACTCTCTCTCTCTCTCTCTCTCTCTCTCTCTCTCTCTCTCTCTCTCTATGTATATATGTATATATGTATGTATATATATATATATATATATATACATACATACATACATATGTGTGTATATATATATATATATATATACAGTTAAAGTTCCATTAGCATTAGTTTACAAAACCTACATCTTACTGTAGCATAAATGTTTAGCCAACTGTTTGTGGGCTTATTTATACGGATAAACAAGAGGTTACTTGTGGTTTGAAGTTTTTATTATATTCGTTTCATTTGTACAGATTTTTCTCGTGAAAATGGTTGGTCGATTGTATAATCAATCAAAAGTGGCATCAGTGGAAGTTATATGAAACTTAGTGTAGATAGCATAGGCAAGTTATAAGATTCCTATATTTACTAAATAGTAAAGCGTAAATGTATTTTGAGATTAACAACTTTAATACTCTTGACTTGTTCCTTCTTTCTTGCTGGATTGCCACTTTCCTTAAAGTTAAGAAAGGACCCGATTCTTTGAGAATTTATTTAGAATTGGAATCATTGCTATTTTGGCGTATTGGTCAGCTCGGATTAATTTTTCATGGAATTATGTATCTAAAACTTGGGATGAATCAACTAATATCAACCAAATGGTTTATTTTTACCGTATGAAAGATAATAAATCAGATCAGCTTTAAATATACAGACTGCAAAGAAATATACTCGTTCGTTTAAGTTGTTTATCTCTAGTTTTATCGGCTGTGTTAATACTTTGCTCGTATATTAAATAATCTTTCTGATATATGTGTGACTCATCGGCGTTGTTCAGGTCTTGGTATATCACACGACAGTAGGAAGCTGCGTCTGCTTCGTCTTTAAACCGTCTGTCTCGGCGTCTAATTTTCTATGAAAATGAGAGAACAAAAAAGGAAAGCAGTAGCGACGGCGCGTCTCTTCGTAGGACACTGATAATGGGGGATGAGGGTTGCGTTCATGTCTACGGTAACGCTTGCAGAAAACAACTTTAAAAGAAAAGATGTTATTCCAATAAGTGCTTAATGCTGTTTATCTCTATTTTTTCATAGGTGAGCTCTGATCCTAAATTACAATTTTTAAGTGACTACTGGAAATTCTCTCTCTCTCTCTCTCTCTCTCTCTCTCTCTCTCTCTCTCTCTCTCAGCTAAAAAGCACAAATATTTAAGTTTCTGTATTTAATATATATATATATATATATATATATAATATATGTTATATGTGTAGGTAATGTGCGTGTAGGATATCGATAGATAGATAAATCATTGAAAGAAACATTTGTTCTCTTGTATAAAAGTAAAGATCAACATGGCAACTGTAAAAAAAAAAATTATGGGCGTGCATGAGTTTACTTAGAATACCGTTGAAGGTGTAGGCCTGTAAGGTAGAATTTTGATTGTGAAAATTATACAGGTGACAAAATGACTGATAAGGACTAGGCAAGGAAGACTGTATACGATTCAGTTGTTTTTAATGAATGTAGTGGTTATTGCTGTGGTGTTTCTTTTCTTACGAATCACCCTTTGTTAAAGAAAGTCGTTTATAAAAGAATAACATAAAATGTTTATAATTTTGCATATATGCAAAACTAAAGGGCATATCGCTCACTATATTCACATACACTTATGTGTTATAGGTTCATTAGAAGCTGCTTTACATTCTTCATTGTGATTAAATGAAAGAAGGGGTTTTTAAACAGAGAATAGAAAAAAGTTGCTGTTGCTTAAACGTAGTTTTAGTGAACGCACACTTTCATCATGACCTTTCAGAGTGCTTACTATAAATGGGTACCCAGTGAGTGATAACCTTCCTCCACCCCCCCCCCCTTTCTCTCTCTCTCTCTCTCTCTCTCTCTCTCTCTCTCTCTCTCTCTCTCTTTCTCTTTTCTCATACATAAACGAAGAAAAAGACACATTAATGTTCAGCCAGCATTATCTTTATGAAATTTTTTCTTGATTTTAGAATGGTTTCTACACAATTTTAACGCTTAGGCTAATTGAATCTTCGTAAGACTATTTTATTTGTATAATGTTTGTTTGAATGCCTAAATAAATAAACCAGACCTCTTGCTGTTTATCTTTCTTAGTTCAGTGTATTTTTTGTCGTAATTTTAAATGTTGAGACCTTGTGATTTCTGACAATTAAAGTGTATATTAATTTGAAATTTAATTAAAGAATAAGTTTTGTGATCTTTCAAAAAAAATTACCGTAGTGTAGATATGTTAAGTCATTTTTATTTTTATTTTTGCGTTATGCTAGCCTTGTTTCACAAGACTATTTTACTCAACTTTCACAAAAACATGGTGATAGTTTTATTGCGCACATTTTTTCGTAGTTTATACGAATCTTTAATGTCGGTTCGTATATATAATTATTTCCTGTAAATACTGATTTTCTATAGGATTTTGTGTCTGAAAATTAAGATAATATGAGTTGTCATAAATCTAGACTCATTTTACAGTCGGTAGATTTGTAGATATTATTTCTGACAATCTAATGGGGGTAACAATGCACTATGGCCGCCGTGTAGCTTCAAATGTTTGACATTGATATTGGAAATACTATATAGAGCCATTGATGTGACTCTTATCTCAACTGGGTAACCCATCTTCGGCACATGATGTTTCTTTCAACACAATAAGCACGATGCAATGCTAAAACAGATCAGTGACTTTAACTACTTTTAATAATGTAGGGGGAAGGTACTGAAAAAGCAGTGAGACAATGAGTGAAAGAAGTGATGGTAAAATTGGAAAGCGAGGTAAATGGAGTTGATTAGACAAGGCAATGGCATTGAGGCTGAAAAGACTCAAAATAAATATTTATAAGACAGTTGTCAGTTATTATATGGGGCAGAAACTTGTGCTTTTGAGAGGATAGAGGAGGGACTATTGGCAAGAACAGAGATGAGGCTGGTGAGATGGATTGCTAGATATAAGAAGAATGTGTAGTATATGTAATGTAAGAAAGCTAGGGGAGCTCGTCTGAGATATTATGGTCACGTAATAAGAAGATAGCAGGTGGAACCAAGTAAGAGAGCTAAGAACATGCTGGTAATGAGGAAAAGTGTGGGGTGTAAGCAGATCAGATGAATAGATATAATGAGGATGTATATAGTTGTGGTGGGAATAGGGAAAGAGGATGCAAGGAATAAAATAGATGGAAAAAGTTGACTCGAGCCATCGACCCTGCAATACAGTAGGCTTAAGAGGACGAAAGAAGATAAAAAGAAGAGGGTAAAACTAACAAATTATTGATTTATCAGAAACTTCCACCAATCTTACTAAAGGTTTGGGCTTGATTGATTGAAGAATGATATTGTTGTTGCTTGGAAAGGGCCGTGAAAAAAATGATTAATATGGAAATAGTTTTGAATTTCTAAGCATACAAGTATATTTGATATATGTTTATTGTTTTATATTGGCTGTCGAAACATTAATATGAGAGTAAATATATTGTTTAAAAAGGAATTGGAGGACTTAGTGTATTAAATAATTTCCATAGAAATTTCCATTTTAACCGTTTGAAAGGTCTTCATCATCACCGATGGTTCTATGCTCCTTTCCATGAGGCCATAAGGCCCTTTGTGGAAAAGTCCAGGCAAACTTGATTAGGTTGTAAGAAGAAGGTACACTGTCAGTGAAGGGAGGGAGGGTCAGCCAACCTTAAGTGTAGGTATAGTCACAGTTGTAGATAGTATTGAGGGGGGAAGAGGAGGTCGGGAAAGGAAGACGCAGGGTCATGCCCAAGTCTAAAAAGGGTCAGGAAGGTCACCAATGGGTATAGGTCATGGTTTTGTTTATGATACTTACCCAAGGCCTTTTCAAAGGTTAGACGTATTGCATCTTCAATTATTCATTTTATTTCTTAATTCTTAGGCCTTGCAAAAATGTTGATGTCTAGTAAGAAGTAATAGGCCCTTGCATACATATTTTATTAACATGTGTTCACGCAGATGGCCTGTGCATTTAATAGTTTATTCCTTTGTGTACCGAGGGTATACTAGAACGGAAAGGGAACTATTCTGTGAGTTTCATGAAAATCTATTGTCTCTATTGACCCATGTTTGTACTTACAGTATATGCCTGGTAGATGACTGTTTGTAGCAGGCTGTAAATAAGATGAAGAAAGGCATAGGTCAATCATTATAATCTTAAATCCTTGTCGGAATCAAATGGCTAACACTTTTTCTAGTCACTCCTAAAGTATAAGACTGACTTGAATTATTCATGTGTGTATGTGTTTGTGTGTGTATATATATATATATATATATATGTATATATATATATATATATATATATTTAACAAGAATTTAATAAACGTTGGTTTTGGTCTGAACTATGATTTGTGAAAACCATATTAAAGACAAATGCTGTCACCACATAAACCTCCTGGGACACTCATGGGGTAGGTTGGTCGGCTGTGGAGTTACCAACATAAATGCTAGCTGAAAACCTCAAAGGTAATAGTTTCATGCACCAACTCACCGAGAGAAAAAGGCTTATGGTCGGCATGTATGCATGAATTGCAAAGCCAATTCTCCAGTAAAAACGTGAGAAAAATTCAAAAGGTGTTTTGAAGTGAAATGTTTGAGTAGAATATGTAATTAGAAGGATGGGAAGCGAAATAAATGCGATCCTTAAAACGGTTGGCAGAGGAGTATTTCAAGATGAATGATGTTTATGTGGAGAGGATAGAGGATGGTAGGTTACTGAAAAGAGTATAATTTGGAAGCGTTAAGTGGAAAGGGGAAAGGAAGATTTAGAAAGTACTCGGTAGATAGTGTGAAAGAGGGACTGGAAGGAAATTCCGTGATATCTGTGTAGTAACATTCATTGCTAAGTTTTTTGCACAGGAATCTCATCCAAGAGTATGTCTTTTGCAGTCAGCATTGCATTGCTTTTTTTTTTTTGCTTTTTCAAAGCCACCTTCTATATAGGGGAACATGATTATTATTATTATTATTATTATTATTATTATTATTATTATTATTATTATTATTACTTGTTAAGCAACAACCCCAGTTGGAAAATCAGGATGCTACAAGCCCAGGGGCCCCAACAGGGAAAATAGCTTAGTGAGGAAAGGAAAAAAGGAAAAATTAAATATTTTAAGAATAGCAACAACATTAAAATATTTCCTCTATAAACTATAAAAACTTTAACAAAACAAGAAAGAGTGAAACTAGATAGAACAGTGTGCCTGGGTGTACCCTCAAGCAAGAGAACTCTAACCCAAGACAGTGGAAGACCATGGTACAGAGGCTATGGCACTACCCAAGACTAGAGAACACTGGTTTGATTTTGGAATGTCTTTCTCCTAGAAGAACTGCTTACCATAGTTAAAGAGTCTCTTCTACCCTTACCAAGAGGAAAGTAGCCGCTGAACAATTACAGTGCAGTAGTTAACCCCTTGGGTGAAGAAAAATTGTTTGGTAATCTCGGTGTTGTCAGGTGTATGAGGAGAGAGGAGAATCTGTAAAGAATATGCCAGACTATTCGGTGTATGTGTAGGCAAAGGGAAAGTGAACCGTAACCAGAGATAAAGATCCGATGTAGTACTGTCTGGCCTGTCAAAGTTGGAGATATAATTTCTATAATTATTAAGTTCTTTGTTTTAAATTTAGATGACTGTGTACGGAGATGAAACAACAGTACCATTCTGCTATTGCCGATGGAATTTTTTTTTCTTCTGATATGCGTCCCTGTGTATGTTCTAGCAGGACTTAAAAAAAACTGTTGGTAGGAGGCTGGAAGCTCTAAATGGATGACCCCATCTAGTTTAAATTTAGATGGAAATCAGTAAAAATTGAACGATATGTCAGCGTGGGAACCATCTTCGTCTCCGGGGGTGGGGTGGGGGTGGGGTAGTGTCATCAAAGGTAAGACCCACCGTAGGGATTACTTAAATGTTTTAGCAGTGTTCCTTCGGCCCTTGGCCTCGCTTTCTTTATATCATACTTTACCTCAGTTCTTGGTTCATTCTTTTCCATCTTGCTGTCCAACCTCTTTCAACTTTTAACTCATAGCGTAATTCTAGGGGTTTACTAGATGCACTTGGGCGCTAAATGGCCTCACGGCCTCCAGCTCCGAGTTATATAGCATAAATCCATACTACATTATAACTTTTGCTACCACTTATGGTACAAGAATGCTGTTGAAAAACAATAAATTGGTGGCCGACGGGTTGGATTCTTAGTAAATATGCTCAGCTTAATTTTGCATTTGCTCCTACGCGTATTCAAATCTTTCGTCCTTTAGATAAGTCCGGGACGTCTTCAGCTACACTAGAATGATATATCCCTGTATTAAAGGGCGAAAGGTTTGAATATCTAGGAATATATAAGTTATTTCTAAAATTTGTTGTATTTAAGTCTGGCGAAAGATGGCTTTTGCTCCCTGATACTTTTTTTTTATGTATTTTTTCGTAATTAGTTGTTTCTCATTTTTATTTGATAGTCCTCTCACATTACAGATCGCCAGTGTTATGTTGCTACATAGAAGAGAAAAGAAAAAACAAGTCATGAAAGCTTTTAATACAATCAAGTTATTTTATGTGCGTCTAACCTCTAAAAGACCATAATTCAATTATTATGATAGTGCGTGTATGATAATATATGTGTATATATGTATATACAGCATACACGTATGTATATATATATATACATATATAATTGTATATATACAGTATACATGTGTGTATCTACATATATAATGTATATATACAGTATATATATATAATTATGTATGTATATATACGCACAGGTTTTCCATTTTAGATTATGATCTGACCTACACCGAGTTCCTTTGAAGATATGAGAAAATTTTGCTGAAGTACCCCTTAATGTACCAAATGATTGCGGAGTCGTGCGTTGCTATGACGTCATTTCCGTGATAACGCAAAACCTGCAGATTTCGAAAAATGCCGTATGAATATTAATACGTTTCCCTAGTGGAGATTTTGTTCCCCGATAAATCATCTCTCTCTCTCTCTCTCTCTCTCTCTCTCTCTCTCTCTCTTTCAAGGCTAAAGATGAGGCCTTTCGTTATAACATTATTATGTGACCCTTTGGAAATGAAACTCTAGAGAGAGAGAGAGAGAGAGAGAGAGAGAGAGAGAGAGAGAGAGAGAGAGAGAGAACCTCACACGACCCAGGTGTACGTTAGCGTTAAGGCTTGTCTTCTTTTGTGTGGTTTTGGGTTAGCTTGGATACAGTCAGTTCCGCATATCGTTATCTTCGCTTTTGTGTAAGAATTTGGAGGCTGTTGAATGCTGAAGTAGGTGAAGGTAATGCGTTATTAAGACAAAATCTCTCTCTCTCTCTCTCTCTCTCTCTCTCTCTCTCTCTCTCATCAAAATATCGTGGGAATGAGATGCTGAGGAAAATTAATGACTTCATGAGCATATTTCACTGACATTTAAACTTTTTCTCATAAAGATTTTCATTGAATATAAAAATTTCCGAAATTTTATTCAATTCGCTGTTACCATTGTATGCTTGTCTACCGACGTAGGTTCTCTGATTTCTTTTTCTTTGTTTTAAGAAAATTTGTGGCTTAAAATGTGTTGTTAAAGAGAAATATATTTCCTTTATCAAGTTTGTCTGTGAAACATGTTTTTAATTTATATTCTGAATAACTCCAAAGGAGCAAAGTCTGTAGGATTGCACTAGAAATGTTAAATCTGAATTAGTACATCAGATTGCAAATAGGATATAGTCGCACTGCTTTGTTGTGATATTATTAAGTGTTATAAAAAGTCAGACACATTTTTTTCTGTTTCCATTATAAACTTTAACTATCTTGCTCACCCACACAGACATTGGTTATTGATTAATTAACATTGGTGTTATGAATGGCCTCTAAACCTTTATTTACTGTTTATGAATACAGTGAACGTTACCGGTTTGGCAATTATATTTTAATAAGTTATTTTAGGAAAATATACACGAGTCTGAAATATTTTCTTGTTTGAGTGACGTGCAATGTTTATTTTTTCTCCTTGAAAATGTTGTGCACTGCTTATTGTTTTTCGGGTGAGATCTGCTAGGTAACCTTTGTGGTTTGTGAATATAAAAAAAAGGACACAAGCACCTTACGTATTTATCACTTTTTGTTTGGGTAAGAATAGTCTTGCTTACTGCATTCTATGATAGGAGAAAATTCGTTCCTATTCTTTTAAGTAGGTTTTTAGAGGTTGTTTTAAGTACAGGGAAAAGGACACCTCCCGTATATAATAAAGAGCAAGTCTCTCTCTCTCTCTCTCTCTCTCTCTCTCTCTCTCTCTCGGTATATATATATATATATATATATATATATAGATATAGATATTTCCTGTCACTAAACTCTCCAGGTCCTCGGGTAGGGGGAGAGTAGTCATACTCCGGTGAGTGGGATATGTGTGTGCATGCGTGTATGTGCATATCTATCCAAACATTTAGCCGCCATGTTTGACGGGTTTCGTGTACACTAGTAAATATGATGGGGGGCGGGGGGTGGGGTCAAAGACGATGGAAAGATAGCATTAACACAGTGAAGTTGTTTGCAAATAATAAAAGCAACCTTAATCAAATTTTGAACATTACACGAACATGCATCCCTTATTAAAGAAAACAGAGAGAGAGAGAGAGAGAGAGAGAGAGAGAGAGAGAGAGAGAGAGAGAGAGATTCTTATTGAACTGTCATGCTCATAATGACGCAATTCATGACATTAATGTATTGTTTATGATGAATTTGTGGTCTCTAGTTTCGGCGAATATTTGCTTACGAACAATGGTGTTCTTCTGAATGAGGGTGGAATAATGCTCGTATAGATTTCTTCTGGGAGTGATAATGGGAGTTCAAAACCCACAACAAGACAGCAGGTCGGGAAGGTTACAGACCCAAATGGTAGTTTTTAGTCTGTGTGTATGTTTTATGGGATCATATGATACAATACAAGGGGAAAATAGGACGGATTTTTCGTTCTTTTATCGGTAAAAAATCTATGTGATGTATGCTTTCCTTTCATGTACATTGCTATTTCGTGTGTGTTTTTTTTTCATGTTACTTGTAGCTCAGTAATCTTATATTTAAATATGAAGACAAAGAGATTTTGTAATTAGGGATATCCTACCCACGTATTCAAATATTCTTTGACGAAGAAACCCATTTGTCATTGATAGATAAGGAGTTATGTATTATATATGTATATATATATATATATATATATACATATATACAGTATATATATATATATATACATATATATATATATATATATATATAATGTATATATGTATGTATATATATAGGTCATCTGATCCGGTTATTTATAAAAAAAATGCCAGTTGTCATTATGTATATAAACTGGCATTGAAATATGCCTTTAGCAATAGTATATACGGCTTTATGCAGAGTAAGTGAAATAATGTTTTATCATTGTAAACTTTTATAAGTCTTTTACTATTATAAATGATGAGTTTGATATATATATATATATATATATATATATATATATATGTATTTTCATGTGTATTATCATAGCAGTCAAATTTTATATTTATAGAAATCAATTTTGATATATATGCGTTTTCAAGTGTGTTCACTTTAGAAGTCAAGTTTGATATATATGCATTTTCAAGTGTATTAGTTATGGAAGTCAAGCGCACGAAGATTGGAATTAACTTCTGCAACCTAGATTAGAAAGAAATAAAGAAAAAGTCAATGAAATATTTAGCACTGTTTTGCGACCATTTTCCATTGTGTTCAGAGAGGCCTAATTTTTCTCGTTCATACGACGGGTGTGGGAGGGCCTATGGGAATTGCCCTCAGCCTCTCGCCTTGTGGAGTGCCAGTGATATATTCTTTTCTCATCTGTTTCTTAGATAGATACAGATGAGGCCTCTCTTGATGACTCTCTCTCTCTGTTTCGCTTTGTGAGATTGTAAGCGTCGCTTTGATGTGTGTTATGTGTGTGTTTACGAGCTTCCTTTGATTCTTTGTTCCCTGCCTTGAAATGGCTTGAAAGGAAGTGTATGATTTTCTTCTGATTTATGAAATTCATATTAAGTCGGATATTGAATTTTGCTTCATTGTATTGCGCTTTTTCGTGTATGCGCAACCTATTATAATACTTGTTTTCTTAACTCTGATGTTTGATGTTTTCTTCATTAAGTCGTATGATTTCTAAAGTTTTGTAATACATTCATTTAATATTCGCTTAGGGTCTTTTTGTACTTTGCATTAGGCCAAACGACGTTTTTACGAACAGCTACATTTTTTAATATTCACTCTTAGGGTCCTTTAGTACTTTGCATTAGGCCAACAGACATTTTTACGAACAGCATCTTAAGCTTAAGAAATTGAGATTTACTTGGAAGTATATGAATGAATGTAATCATGAATTATTTCATTCCCATTTTTCCTCTCCTGTTTTTGGCAAGAACGAGATCTCTATGTGATTGATATTTATATTTGCTGTTTCAAAATTTAAGAATTTTTCAAATAATTTTGTAGTAAAATAACGGAATGACGTTAGATTTGATTCGTTTTCCTATAAGCTGATAAAAAAAAAAAAAAAGAATGTGTAGCGTTTCGAGTTACTTTTAATGTCACCATTCATTAAAAGAAAACAATTTGAAAATAATAGGATTGTTCTTTTAATTCCGTATCACCAGTTAAGAGTAGGTTTGGAGATTTTCTTATTCTTACATTATGCATAAAGTAAAGGTATTTTAAACCTCATTTTATGGTACGAAAAATTTCCTCATGATAAATTAATTCATAGATAAAAAAAGAAATTAATTTTTTGCTGGAGTTTGAAGCTTATTGAACTTTATTAATTTTGTTATCCTATTAAATAAAGTAAAAAATTGCCTTTTTTTTTTAGATTAGGCATATATAAATTAGTAGCATCTTTAGCACCAAAATATTGACACCATTTGTCCGAAAGTGTTTTAATATTTCATCTAACGGAAGATAGTGAAATAAACAACTACTTAGTCCAGATGAAAGTGAAAACTCTTGAAAGACAAAACTAGTAAAGAATTTAGAAAATTTCAACTTCCCAACTAGTGGGATTTTATCCTCCGTGTGGAACGAGGGTCTTAGGTGTGTAACCCCTTAAGGTCATGGGATATTGCGCACGCGCAGGGCTTGACCTTCACAACCCTTTTCTCTCCATCTGTTTCTCTCTTTCTTTGCACCCAATCTCTCATTTTATCCTTTATCTATTTTACTCATGTTTCCCTCTTCTTCCATAGTTATTGTTGACCTAGGGGCCCGAAGAGAGAGAGAGAGAGAGAGAGAGAGAGAGAGAGAGAGAGAGAGCTCTGTTATTACCACTGTTGATTGACATCAGAAGATTAGGTTTAATATTACCCACCCATGGGTTCCTTGTGTATCCTGAACCAGCAGGACACGAAAGATATTGTGATTCACCAACCGAATGATGGCACTCCAATGTCCATCGGGGAAAGGGTGGGGAGGGGAGAGGGTATCAAGAAGGCTCTCTCTCTCTCTCTCTCTCTCTCTCTCTCTCTCTCTCATATTTATATATATATATAGATTTATAAATTTGTGTATATATACACATATAGGTTTTATATATATATATATATATATATATGTATATATATAATATATATATATATATATATATACATATATATGTATATATATGTGTGTATATATGTATATATGTATGTGTATATACATACACACACATATATATATATATATATATATGATTAAATATATATATATCTCTCTCCGTGAAAATTAAAAGCTCTCTCTCTCTCTCTCTCTCTCTCCTCAAGATCTGAGTAAGTAGAGAGGGAGAGAGGGCGCTGAGAGATGCTGGTCAAAGTCTGGGATGACTCATCTTCATCATCGTCATCATCTTGCATATGTATCTCGAGGTCGTCTGGCCTGTCCATTCTGTTTTCGCAGTCACATCTTAAGGCAGTTTCTCTCTGTTTCTCGGGGATTCTTATTGGAGGAATGGGTGGAACTGATATTCAGGTAAATTCTTTCAACAAAACCTGAATTGTCTTTCTAGTCCTCGAAGATATAAACTTTCTTTACGCAGCGTTGTAGCTATTGGTTTTAATAAGTATACAATGTTATGGGATAAGTTTAAATGAATTATTTTGAAATTTAGTAAAAGCTAGGATGTCTTTAGTGTGATGTTGCAGAACAGAATTGAATACCTCAAATTCAAGAACACATTTGAAGGTACTAATTGATTTCTATATATTTTATTAACAGACAGAAGTGGTAATTACCTGTTAAAAAAATCATGACGAATTCTGTTACTGTGTACAGTAGCTAGCCACGATTCTTAATATATGTACTTATAAATAACTAGCGAGCTCTTATTAAATCAACATGGATAGTACTGAGTATGACTTGAAACATGAAAAATAGGCTCCAAAATCTGAAATGCAGAAAGATCCTGTCGAATGATACAATCATATATATAAGAAAACTGTTACTTTCATTAGAATATACTCCATTTCTAATGCATCAGTGACTTGTTGTGTCCTCTAGATATTCAGCCGTTATAGATGTAGCAATATGTTGATTATAGATGTTTTGTTGCAAAATGTTTACTCATGAAAACTAACTTATGACAGTTTGCTTAGGAATGTCAGTTTTCGATTAGGTGTTTTTTATGATTGTAAGTTTATATTATTAAGAAATACGTCTGAGGACCAAGGTTATTTTCATTCGCCACTCGGGGACAGTTTTATGTAATTTAATTATACGTTTCTGAAGATTTCTTATGCAGCACACTTCACAAAATGTTCTCACGAGGTTGCGGGGCATCACCACGCGTGTATCTTAGGCTGGTTGATCCACTCGAAGTCTTCCAAGACACCGGAAATATCATGTCAGGGCTCGCATACGAGAGGGCTCCACGTAGTCCTGAAGTCAGGCTGGCCTATTACGAATGATGTATGCCGCTATTTGGGGGTTGGAGGTCTCTTCAGAATCATTAACTGCTGATGGATGTAGGCGGTACATATGGACAGGATTTTATGTTAGGTAATTATGTCTCCGTTTATATGATGTCATTGTAGGCATCAGCCTGCCTTACTGTCGTTTATCCATATGTGGTTTAAAAGACTGATATGTGTATTAATTAGGGTACTTGACCTTACAAAACCTGTATTTGCCGTTCTTGGGTGAGTGTAATATATATATATATATATATATTTATATATATATATATATATATGTATATATATATATATATATATATGTGTGTGTGTGTGTGTGTGTATGTGTGTATAAGATGCACTTCTATACTTATATACATAATACATACATTACACACGAAGACAAGGAGGGAAAGAGTGAGCAAATACCGGTTTGTGAAAGGTTAGGTATTAATACCCATATCAGTATTGCAGGAAGGCCACTTCAGATAGGAAATGGCCGGCATAACGAGCAGTTCTGTAAGAAGCGTTTGTTTGCGTGCTGCATCAAAGGTACTTATTAAGGGGACGAAGAAGCCCACAGCTGTTGAGCGTCTTCTTATTTACTTCCTTAAAGAGATTACTTCTATTTTATGGCTGTGTCATTATTCGGTTACAGCTGTGATTTACTGGAAAGGATTCATGCTCCTCTTCACTTGTTAGGAATGCCAGAAGTGTCCTGTGATTGGTAAGCGGCATCACTGTTTTGGAGTGAGCGTGAGAATGAACTCATGAAATGAGGTATCCTTGTGTTGAGTAAATTAGAATATTCTCGTTTTGTTTATTATGTTCATTTCTTTATTGCTCCCACAAATTTCTGCAGTCTTGACATAATCCGCTTGACAATATATTGAATAAGTCGAGTATATTTTGTTACTTTGTGAAAGTCAAATCTGTTGGTTGAATAGCATCAGGTCAATTATATGTTATTAATAGACTAGTAAATGTTTTCGGTAATAATATATGTAAATGAAAATTTATTTACTTGTAGTTTTTAAATAGGTATGCTGAGCTTTAATAGAAATATTGAACAAAAAACCTTTTTGGTTTTGCCGTTATTGTAGATAATCCCTGGACATCAAGCAGCGCGTGAACATTATGAGTTCCGAGAGGAGACTTTATGTTAGGCACCAGACTATAATGTCACCGGGCTGAGTTGTTAAATCATAATTTATAGCGTAATCTCGACTCTCGTGTCTCCCACGAGGATGAGATGGAACATTTCAAGTATGTCATGAATCATGATTCTGATGCCTTTTTTTCATTTACGAAGAAAGGGAAAGGGAAGAAAATAGAAAAGAATGAAGAAGAATAGTGAAAGACGATGTATATGGAAAAGAAAGAACGAAAATTTGTATGAACACTTCCTTGCTGTAAAAGGTGTGGTATTGAAAGCGAAGGGGATTGGATGTAAGATATTGTAAGTGTACCCCCATAGGGTGCTTTGTCTTCTCTAATTCATAAACATTGCGATTCCTAGTTTTTATTTAATTATATAAATCAAGTTAGGCCATAATATTATTTGACCCCTTTTCCTATTTCTGAAAGCAGTAAGCAACAGAGACTAGTTTTGGCCTGAATTTGTTACATATACCTCACATGGCTCTTTAGAAGCGCCTTACATCTTCCAGAAGAACTATCTAAACGTTAGATTACAATTAATAATGTGAACATCTTCACTCTAGACATCTTATATGGTTTGGCTTTTAATTCTCGAAGTTAATCAGTGAGATGTCCAATTACTACCTCTACAGGGGACTAGTAAGTAATGTCAGCTGCGAAAACTGTATGTTATAAAGCTCTCGTGACCAACTGATGAGGGGAGCATGGACTTGTGATTAGGAACTTCATCACAAATCTCATGTTAGAAACTGAAGGATTGTGTCTTCTAGAACATTTTGATAAATAATGATTATTATTATCATCAGCAGCAGCTAATGTGAAGTTTTTGTTGCTTCAACCTCTTCTTGTCTCCTGACCTTCAAGCAACACACTACGGAAATAGTCGAACTGATTACAACTTTCCCTTTGAGGCTCTCCAGCTGGGATGGAGAAAGGAAACGAATCGGACATAATTGCTTAACTTGTAAAACTCGTAGATAACAAACGGGTGGTGAGTGTGTTCTGCTTGCATTAATGCAGTAGTTATATCATGTTTGTTTTTACACCATTTCATTGGACCTTCTCTCTTTTGGCATTGGAATTCAGCTTATGATGATTTGGATAAAAAAAGAAAATATATTTGAAAATGTGATCAATTTTGACACCTTACAGATAAATTTTCAATGTTATAAAGTAAAGCGGAAGGAGCTAAAATAAACATGTAAATTGTAAAATTGCTTGAGAACAGATCCCATTCATTGGGAAATTGAGTGACTAATCCGACGTAAACATCACGCAAGGCAATTAGTTAATCATCCACAAGATGACATACACTGTTTGGTCTGCCCGTTCTTAGGAGTACTTCCTTGACTCATGGCTGAATGCTTATGTCATCTTTGGTTTAACCGTTCGTTGATATATTTTGGATTTGTGTTCATTCTTTCAAGGTGCATGCATATATTCCTCCCTATTTCAGAAAGATAAAATTTGTTATGACTCGCCGGTCTCTCTCAGACACGATTTTGTTAATCTGACTCTGTAAGGTATGATAGTTTTGCTTAATATATATATATATATATATATCTCTCTCTCTCTCTCTCTCTCTCTCTCTCTCTCTCTCTCTCCGTGTGTGTGTGTGTCTTTTACATGCCTTTGGTATCTGTATTCGTCTCCCAGGCCCTTCTATGTGCTCTAATTGTCCCTCCAACCCTTTTGTTATTTTCAAGCTGGGAGGATGCCCCCACTTAGGCTGACGTCACATAATTCTAAAATACCGTCACTTTATTGCCGGGTCGCTGATGGCTATTGGCGATTATCCCTTATATAGCCGATTTCAACGCACTATTTACCAGTGCTTTTTGGTGGACCTTTGTTGTCCACACTCCCCTCCCACCACTCCTTATGATATGGTCTCTCTTTCTCCTTCCCTATTAAGTCTTCCTCCCCTCATCTCCTTCCTATAGGTCTTTCTTTGCTCTTTTTTTTTCGTCGTAAATTTCCACTTCCTATCGTGTTTTTCATTCGTCGTTCCTTCACTTTCATAGTTTTCTCTGTAACGTCCCCCTTTCCCTCTTATGTCTCTTCTCCACTTCTCTGACCCTCTTCTCCCCTCCGCCCTCTCATTGTCTTCATTTGTTTGGGAGCTGTAGGGGTAGGGAGAAAATCTAAAGAGAGCAGCTAAGACTCTGATCTTTTTCGGAAGCAATTCGGTCACGTTTGGGTTTTAACAGAGGAATTGGGTGGGAGTGTAGGCATCGAGCATAGTGGATTAGGTTCGTGCGGGGACTTGAGAGAGAGAGAGAGAGAGAGAGAGAGAGAGAGAGAGAGAGAGATGGGGGTGATAACAGTAATATTAGAATGTGAAGATTGTGTATTTCACGCATACACAAACGCACAAACACTCAATGTTAAATACACACCGGTATAAATACAGAAATGTGTGTGTGTTTGTGTTTGCTAAGGTGTTTTTTAACATATCTTTCCTGAAATACTTGTCCTTTGATCCTGCTTCTACCACCATGTTACTCTTAGATTCCTAAATGTTGAAGTTACTGATAAAGGACTCTATAAAAGGTTTTGTGACATCACAAACCCTCATTGATCGATACGTTTTGAATAGAAGCGGACTTGAATGTGTTTTCACTGTAGATTAAAGTTTAGAGGCTCTTGAGATGGAAGGGCCGCTATCATTGGTGTTTGCGGCTATCGAGAGGCCCTGCTATATTAAGTTTGTAAATATAGCAGTATATTTTCTAAATTATAGTTTCTTTTAATTTGGCATGAATAGGTTGATAGATAACTAGCATATATTGCATTACCGGTGTTCAAAACTAAGTCGATGTATAGAATACTCCCTATTTTTCTTGTGCTTTTTTTTTCTTAGTGTGAACAAGAATGCTGACAAGTGGAATTTATTTTTCCCATTTTACTCTAAAATTGATTATAAAAGTAAAATTGATGACACGAATACCAGGCTGAAGTGAATCAATGTTTTATAGACATTTTTTATCCCTCTATACCTTGATTATCACCCTGATATTTTGGTAGGTAATATACAATGACTTAATGTTAATGCAATTATTACATTTAATGCCTGTATATGTTAATCGGGTATATTATCATGAAGATGAGAAATCGTGATCAAGATGAACAGGTGATAAATAGCTTATAACATGTATTTTGATTTAAGAATATGTTTGATTTTGAAAGCTATTTAAAAATTTCATGTCAGTGGGTCACGATAAGGGGATAAATTTCTTGCACATTAATTAATCCGGTAGTAAATCTTGTCTTCTGAGAGTTAACGAGTAATAAATTCTGTTATATTGAGCTTATTAATACAGTAATAGAATATTTATCGTTGAAGCATGTGATCACGAGTAAACTCACCAACAAGCAATACTTCATTTGGCATCACAACTATAATTGAATAGTGTGCTGGTGGTCAGTTAGAATGTTATTGAAACTACGTGCAGTACATAAATACATATTTGAATTATTAAGTAATAAATTAAGGAAGTCGTTGCATATGGAATGTAGTGATTTGGGAAGTTTATATAAGCAAATATGAATGTTAACATATTGTGACCATCTTCCTTTTATTAATGTTTCGCATTTAGATTATGTATGTATATATATATATATATATATATATATATATATATATATATATATATATGTGTGTGTGTGTGTGTGTGTGTGTGTGTGTGTCAACCTGATATGGTTTTCTCTGCAACTTTCAAGTTTTAACTGTAAAGTTGTGGATAAAACGTGTGTGCAGAAAATTGTCAAAGCATGCCCACTTCATACACCTTATAGAAACGTCCCACCAGTAGGGCGTAAACTACACAAACTACCCCAGTCAACTATCCTACTCATTTCATAACTTGTTCTCACTCTTGCGCTTTGTGGCTGTTTAGGCCCTCACTTGTTTCACCTATCCTGTGACTCTTGTGGCCATGTTACCTTGCCATCGTCTCTTATAATTACTTCCAAATACCTTTTTGTTTCTATTTCTTATAGAACATTCTCTCCCCCTTATATATCTAAATAAGATTTTCAATTCTTTTAGAATATCATATAAAACAACCATCCTTTTAATTATTCTACCCCTTTTGTGTTTTTATTCCCTATACCTACAGGCTCTCCCTGCTGTTCATGTGTCCTTATTGAATTATACATACTATTCATCCAGTTTATCACTTCTGCGTTTTTAATCTTAGTTATTTTTTCAACCCTATTCTCCATATATGCTCCTCACTTTTTTCATCAAACTAAGTCATCTCAATTACAAATAATCTGAATTATACACAAATTTACATATATAACACATTTTACACTCACACGCATGCACACACACATTTATATATATATATATATATATATATATATCATTTGTTTGTGTGTGTGTGAGAGAGAGAGAGAGAGAGAGAGAGAGAGAGAGAGAGAGAGAGATCTTAAAGTTTTATCCCTATTTTTCGGTGAATATTTGAGGGAACCCTCCTAGCTGTCAGTCGTGGAACATTAGAACATCCGAAGTTGAAATTCTCTGATAATTATTCAAGCAGAAATTGAGCCTTTTAGGTATTAGTAAAAACTGGAAATAAGTTTTGCATGTAAATTTTTTTTTCGGATATTCATTATTTGTGAAGAACTTTTTTATGACCTCTGCTGGAGATTAACTCATAGAGTGACTCATCTAAGAATAATATAAAATGCGTTGGATATAAACTATGAAGTCAGTTTTTCCTCCATTTACGTTGCAAAATTCAAGTGCTTAAGACTGGCTTGTAGTTCTAAAAAAAAATTTTAGATTGATATGTGCTCTTAAGCATAGTTTGAAGAACTTCTCATACGCATACACACACGTGTTTATAACTATACACGAGCAATATATTACCGCTATAGAGTAATGGGGTTCCTTCGACTAGCCAGAGAGTATTACACTGGATCCTTCTCTCTGGTTACGGTTCATTTTCCCTTTGCCTACACATACACCGAATAGTTTGGCCTATTCTTTACATATTCTCTTCTGTCCTCATACACTTGACAACACTGAGATAACTAAAAAATTCTTCTTCTTTCAAGGGGTTAACTACTACACTGTAATTGTTCAGTGGCTACTTTCCTCTTGGTAAGGGTAGAAGAAGCTCTTTAGCTATGGTAAGGAGCTCTTCTAGGAGAAGAACACTCCAAAATCAAATCATTGTTCTCTAGTCTTGGGTAGTGCCATAGCCTCTGTATCATGGCATTCCACTGTCTTGGTTTAGAGTTCTCTTGCTTGAGGGTGCACTCGGGCCAGCTTTTGTGTCTTGTTTCTCTTCCTTTTGTTTTGTTGGAGTTTTTTAGTTTGTATAGGAAATATTTATTTTAGTGTTGTTGGAGTTCTTAGAATATTCTATTTTTCCTTGTTTCCTTTCCTTACTGTGCTATTTTCCCTGTTGGAGCCTCTGGGCTTATAGCATCCTGCTTTTCCAACTAGGGTTGTAGTTTAGTAAGTAACAATATATATATATATATATATATATATATATATATATATATATATATGTTGCTTTTTTTAATTTCATCGAAGAGGATGGGAAAAGTTTAGGTGTGACTCATACTATAAAATAAAAGATAAGATTTTAAAGAGAGAGAGAGAGAGAGAGAGAGAGAGAGAGAGAGAGAGAGAGAGATTGCGAAGGGTCCTTCTTCGAAGGTGCCACCTGGCAGGACGCCCAGATCCTTTGAGAGGCGCCTTCTCGTCTACCCGCCAACAGACTCGAGATCGAAAGTGTGTGCGTGAGTGTGTTGGTGTCTAGGCCACTTGGGTTCCTTGAGGAACCGAGATATAATGGCTTTGCAAGGTTATATAGCTTTGACACCTGTGTCAACGAGGCAGGTAAAAGAGCTCGACAGGTGTTTCCTGTTACCTTTGCCTTACTTTAGAGGGATGTGCAAGTGTGCTTGTTGATTTGTAAGAGTTTCTTTTCCCCCAGATGCCAAGGAATCTGATGAAATGTTTCTGGATGGTAGCTCAGTGTTGTAATGTAACACCTGTGGAGGAGAATGTACGTCCTCATGAGACTAGGAATTTGTAAGGGGTTGGATGCCTTAGCCTTATTGATCATATACTCCATTTCAGATAGGATTTCATCAATTAACTCGACTAAGCAATAATTATTGACGCACTATCTGATTGCTTAAGTTCAAAATTTTCAAAATCATTTTAGAGTGATTAATCACGGTATGATTTAGGGTCCCAGATGCCACCTTTCTTAGTCCCAGATGGTGTCCTTGGCAGCTTTTCATCAGCTTTTGTTATCAGTTTTTAGGACTCGAAGGTTAAACCCACTAGTAATAACTTAATTCCTCGGAGATGAAACTAAACGGGACATTCGTGACTATTGGTAAGATTGCATCAAAGGTTTCTTGCGAGCAGAAGAGAGGAAGAGATTCTGTAAAGGTGTTATTTTTTTTTTTCAATTTGACCTTTATTATTTAAACACATAATTTTTCACTTTGTTATGATGATAAATAATATTTGCTATAAAAAATCAAACCTATTAAACTTGCCCCTTCAACGCAAGGAATTCTATGACAGTAAGGTAAAGATCTAAGTCTGGATTTACTACTCGAGATTGACACAATGAATATTGATAATCATGGCCTGGAGAGGATCAATTGTATGCGTTTCTTTATTAGAAGTTATCTCAAGCTTGCGGTAAAGAAAGCATGTGAATTTCCACTGATTTGAGAGCACCATATTATATTTGAGGTTTGGAGGGGAGAAGAAAATAGTAAAATAGATACTGGGAGCTTATCTTCGGTGCAGTTAAGTTCAATGAATTAGGGGATTCATTTTCCAATATTTTTAAGGTCAGACCTTATAGACGAAGAAATAACATTTATTTTGGGTTCGAACGACAGTTGAGTGAGAAGCTTGAAATCGATTTCCAAAGACCCAAAGCAAGAAGACATTACTGTACAAGAAGAAAATCAAGCTATAGAAATTAGTGATTAGCATTAAAGCAGAGAACGATAGTGTAAGCTGGAAGAAAAATATTTTGGCCAGATGACATCAGAGGGGAAATCCAGAATCTAAGAGTTTAGCTATGAGTGAAAGCTCCAATTTTTAGACTTAAATGGTTGTCGAGATCTGGAGAAGGTCACGGTCACAGGGAAACAACAATAAATTTCGAGATATGAAAGATACATATCAGTCATCATATCTTAAGCAGGAAGTGTCATTATTAACTTTATAGTAATAAGATATAAAATTTCTCTCTGTCTCTCCTCTGGAGCAAATAAAATATGTTATGGGTATTTTTTTGTCCTGTTGAACTAAACATCGTCATTAAGTCCTATATAATTGACCCAAATCGACATATTCTATTTACAGTGCTTAAGATAGAGTTTCAATGTGAACTACTGTTACGGACGAAAACTATCAAGATTATTATTTCATGTCAATGCTTTTGCATTTTATTGAAATAACAGTGATAAAGATTATATTCTAGTACGATGCATTTAGATTTTTAATCCTTACCAATGTTATTTTGGTTTTCATTTATTATTTTTATGTAAAACCGGTCTGTTTTCCAAAACGAAATTTGAAAGAGAGAAAGATAATAGTCAGAATCGTTAGCTTTGACTTATAGCTTATCTAGCAGACTTCACCTGTATTGGCGTTCTGTAAAGTATCCTGATAGATGCTAATCAAATTCTCTAATGCATACTTTTTATGGACTGTAAATGTGTTTGATTGAGAGTTAACATGCGGAAGATATTCCAAACATCTTTTTAAGCATTTAAACTAACACCTGTGAAGTTTTTGCAGACTTTTTTTCTTTTTTTTGAATGTCGGAAGAATAACTCGAAACTTGTATTTTTAGAAGATGAGCAAAATCATGAGAACTAAGAAAATCAATGTCTGGGGAATATTTTCAAGTTTCGAAAACACACACAGATATATATATATATATATATATATATATATATATAATTTATATATATATATATATATATACGTATATATATAATTTATATATATATATATATATATATATATCAAATAAGCCATATATATTAATACATTGAAGTCTGGATTCTCTTAACGACATCAGAATCAGAGCCCCAGGCGAAATCACTCAAAGACTATATTATTTGGCCGGCCGGGTTTCGAACCCTTGTTCAGGATACTTGTGTGCCATTGACCTGGTCCAGGGTTCGAAACCCGGCCGGTCAGATAATATAGTCTTGGAGTGATTTTGCCTGGGGTTCTGATACCGAGGTCGTTAAGAGAATCCAAACTTTAATGTATTGATATATATGAGTTATTTGAAATATGAAAAACACGTTTAAATATGCAAAATTTATCATATGTATATATGTATATATATACATACATATATATATATATATATATATATATATATATATATATGTATGTATGTATATATGTATATATATAATTTATCATATATATATTTGTATATATATACAGTATATATATACATACATATATATATATATATATATATATATACATATATATATACACATACATACAGTATATACGTGAGAATTGCATTTTCTTTATAGTTACGTTTTTTATTATTTATTTAGTGTTAACTTATGAAAATGAAATTTCCTCTTTTTACTTAAAGAGAGATAATTATTACCCTGATGAGATATTATTTTTTTTTATTATTTTCTAATTATGTGAATTGAAAGGAAGGATAAAAATTAAAAAGGGGATATATATATATATATATATATATATATATATATATATATATATATATCATAGCCCTTAACTGATATTTATTCTTTCATTCGCCAAAGGTGTGAACTTTTAAACACATTTGATACCGTTCTATCTACCTTTATGTCTTAAGTGTTTTAAGGGGTTAAATATTGACTATGAACGACAGTGGCAAGAGAAAGGATAATTTCTCAAAGGTGTACCATGCCCACAAATGATGAGCGCTCGAGCCTTTTCCCCATCCAAAGTAGGACAGGGATTGTTCAGACAATGGCTGCCGATGAATCAGTAGGTAAAGAAACCTCTTGGATGGTGAAGTGACGGACACAACTGGAAACTGTATGGGTTGAGTGGTCTTGAATTCGCAGTCTACGGGTTGCGTGTCAGGGAGGTTTCCAATAGGTTACAACAGTCCTGTGTGCCAAATGATGTCTTATGAGGCTTATACACAATAAAATACTCATTTTGCAATCCTCAGTGTCGGTGCAAGTTAGATATAGTAGATTACCATAATTCACAATTCATTAGGATTAAAAGAAAAACAATCTTGGTTTAGACTTCCAACCTAACCGAGTTTAACTAATTTTACCATTCTTATTCTTTTGCATCAACGCTCTGCGTAACAGAAACATTCTGTGATAACCAGAGCCTGGTACGTTACTCCCCCAGTTTCTGATTTTCTGAATTCCATAACTGTCCTTCCTGGATTGTGTGTAACGTCTTTGGTCGTAGTTTTATGAAAAAGCTACGTTTACCCCATCGAATTCTAATCTTGTGTATATTTTAATGTATATGGTTGTTTATACAATGAAAATGATACAACCTTGAACTGATAGTTAGATTGAAATATTTTTTATTAAGCTTTTAAGTAATTGAGCTGGTTGACGAAATAAAATAAATTTTTAGTACTGTTAAACAAGATTTTATGACTCCGCTTTGTATATGGAGTACTTATATTTTATAGATTGTAGGGTTGTACCTTGGTTTAACATAATCTGATGTAAGTGGTTGGTCTTTGTATGATATAAGTGACTAGGTGTATGTAAGTTGTGTATGGGCGGATGTGTGTAGTGTGTGTAGGTTGGTAATGTATAGGTAGATGTAGGTAGCTTGTATAGTGGCGTGATGCTGGTCAATGTGAATGTACGTGGGCTGCAATAGGAATGTAATATAAGTTTTTTTTTTTTATATATCAAATGCACGGCTTCATCATAAAAATCTACGTTTCTAATGTCCACTATAGCTTTGTGTTACTATTTAATTTTGTCGTTTTAATTATTGATCTGTTTTAGTGTAGATATTCCTAAATCAGGATTGCCGCCTAAATGAAGTAATTTCCCTTGGATGTTTGAATACTGTTAAGATATAGAGAAAATCAAATGAAATTCAACTTTTACCGATGGACTGGATAAAAGTAAACAGTTTGTGGTCTTACATATGCACCGAATTAAACGAGTTCTATAAGTCATGTCTGTTTGGTTGACAAGATTTATTCCCTCATCTTAAGGGATTAGTTATCCATGTAGTTTTAAAAAAGATATTTATTTTGATGGCTTCACATGGAAACTTTCTTCATGTATTCTAGAAGAGAATTTTACCTATAGTTTATTATTAGTAGAGGTCTTTTTCAAAGCTGTCAGTGAGGGTATTATGGCATTTAACCTGGGTTAATTTTGTATGATTAGAGTTGTAGTATTGCTTTGGATATTTAATGCTGTTTGAATTGCTTAAGGTTTTGTAAGCTTTATGTGTGGCTTACAAAAACGTTTGTGTCAGTAGTTTACAAAATAATCTTAAATCATCTTTATATTGTGAACATTTTCTTTCGTCACTATGAAGTCATTTAACATATCGTGCATTCATCACGGAGATGAACTGTTTTTAAAAAGTTGACGTCCAAACTCAGGGCTATATCATTAAGAATTAATATGATACTGATTTTACTTAAGAAGAGGTACGGTTCTTTGAAATTATTTTTAGGCATGAAATGTTTTTTTGAACACCAACTGAAACATGAATGTTATATCTGTGGACAAAATATCGCAAGAAAAGTTTCGAAAGAAGATTTTTTTTTTCATTCAAAATTACTTTTACTTACGAACGGAATACACAAGAATAAATGTTAAAAAAAAAAATCTGTATTCAAATGTTCATTAATTGTATGGTGTAGAACATGGACATTTTGATTCCCTAGATATGAAAACCGTAAACTAAACGGGAGGGACCGGACACTTTGAAGAATAATAAACATGTGAAATAAACATGTGTTGATGAAACAATAAACGTTGGGGACAGTTACAATTATGCCTTTGAAACTAGCGTTTGAACAGCGAAAATCAATATGGGCTGTATGGTCGTGAGAATGAAGGAAAACGTGCGTATGATAAACGATCAGGATTATTACAAAAACATTCCTTTTTATTTTTGCTCATTTGCCCAATTTTGACAGAAGCTCAAATTTCTTCCGCTTCGTTTTCGAGGTTAAGGTTACACAGAAAAAAGAAAAAGTGTCATGTCTTTTCAGAATGTCGCTCAAGGCATGCTTCCGACTTGACGAGTTTTTAATTGCTTTTGTCTGGAAGCTGACGAAATCTCTCGGGACCCATTTTCTCCTTAAAACTAATTACACATACGTCTTGATTTTACACTTCAAAAATTGTTAATTTGTTTCATGTGTGAAACTGCAATGTAATAATCTTTTATACCTTTTGTATGCTCTTATATTTGGACTTTTTAAAGAGCGAATAAAATCGCACCATATGGGATGTATTAATTCTTTGTAGCTTTATGAAATTCTTAGTATTCCGTGAAACAGTATAAACAGATGAATATAGTAATAATCAACAAACGACTTATATCTATTCAATGTTCATGAGGGAGTTACGGGGAAAAAATCTTCTCCGTCGCAATTAGCTCTTGAAGGCCGCCTTGTTATTGAGTAATTTAGGCCTATTTAGTTTATGATCTCAGAATGGCGTTGCATTCGCCAATAGCTCCGAAACCTTGACCTCATTGAGTATGTTTCCTCTTTTCATCCCATTTTTCATTTGACATCCAACTTCCAAGTAGCCCCAACTGTTTTCACAGCCTGTGCACAAGGCAAACGAAAATTTCGCCAAACGGCAGGCTGTGTTTCCATTGCACATCGTGACCCCACGGCCATATGTTAATGTCGTGATATGCTGGTGTATATCATAATGGGACTCATTGTCGAGGTGTGGTGCAGTGAGGATTGTTCGCGCAGGAGAGTTTGGAAACAGGGGAGAGAAAGGCTTTGTACAGGGAGAAAAGATATTACCTTGTAAGACATCTGGCGGAGGATAACTTATTTTGTGCCGTCATAGTGAGCGTATGTGTAAAGATTCGATGCTTTCAGTGTTCGCGTCGGTGGGTAATAGTCAACAACGTACAACAAGCTAGTTTTGTTGCTTATTTTGTGCCTTTTCATAAAGTGGTGTATTGTGACATATCTACGCATGCGTGAAGAGAGTGGAGGATGCGATGGGAGGTAGGAATATCTTGACCAGTCTGTTTTTTAGATTTGCTTCTAACCCTCCTCAAATTTGTATCTTATACTAGAGTTTACAGTTTGTGGCAGGAAAACAATGATTTTATCTTGTAGTTCAGCAACATCCCTGTACCAATAGAGCAAAAACATTTCTATTTCTATTTGGTAACTGATAGTGCTAAGTGCAAAGATTCAAGGTCATCCCTTAAAAGGTACTCCTTAAGTGACCATAGATTGAAAACTGAGAAGAGGCGATAAGCGTATTTTAATTGTTCAACAGATGTACTCTCAGATGACTAGAACGTCAAGCCTTTCGTTAACGATTTTATGTCAATCTTTGTAAATTACTGCGAATATTTAAAATCACTGGCTATCTCACTTGATTTTATTTCTATGTATTATTCCATCTTTTGGAATTTTGTGTGCTACATTCAGTCCTCCATCTTCCTCGAGCTCCGTGATGTATATTAGTTCTTAATCATCTCCTTATGCTTAGGCTAGTCAATGCTATCTAACTACATTGATTATTTTAAGAGGACAAAACTTAAACAACATATAGTACGATAATCTCATGATACCAAGTGGTAAATATCAATGAATTTAAATCTTTAAAATGAATAATTGGATATGGAACTTGCTAGTTATGTGGTCACTGATAATCTCTCTCTCTCTCTCTCTCTCTCTCTCTCTCTCTCTCGCTCTCTCTCTCTCTCTCTCTCTCTCTCTCTCTCTCTCTCAAAGGGTTTCCTTCATCTAATAAGTTATCATTCTATATTAAGTTATCATTCTATATTAAATATGTATTCCCTAACACTTGCCAACAAAATTCTGTAGTGTTAGTGCAACCAACACTGGTAGTGATTGGAAGTAGATATATACTTATGTCTCTTTTACTTGATTGATTGTTTCTGCGAAGCTATATTTTAACCGTAATTATAATAGTTTTTGGTTAACAGTTTAGTGGTTTGTTTAGTAGTATATTGAATGTTGTAAGCTACGTGCAATACAAGTAAATCAACGATGTCGTTAAACTGAATATATATTTTTTTTTTTTGGTCGTGCCCAGTATTAAATCTTATTGCCGACAAATATTCCGGAGTTCTTTTTTGTTTTAAAATGACTCGATCTTGAGTATGTTTCTTCCCATTATCATTGTGATTTACATCATTCTTACCGCGTTTGTAACATTCCATATTACACATTAAAAATGGTCTCTTCTTTATCATTCTTCTAATAATGTTCGTTACGAGATCCCTTGGGTTTCATGCGGATTACGGAAAGTAATCCTTTTATTACTTATTTACGTCCTCTTGTAGCCCATATCTAAAGGGAGGGATTAGACCGTTATCAGATTACGTTTGCCGTAAGCCTCGAATTAGGCATAAATTGAGGACTTGGGAGACTGATGTAGGATTAAAAAAAAACTAACCGTAGTGGAATTTTCTCTCCATTGTATATTTCTATTTTGATACGAAGGGAACACACAAATGCAGATATGTATGTACTGTATGTGTGTGTAATATCAATCCAGAAGCAGAGCGAACGAAAAGTTACTCCAACTGAAGTATTGAGTTAATTTTTATTCCATCAATTAGAATGCGAAATAGTTTGTAATCTCTGTATGTATATGGTAATTTTAGAATGAAAACTAAGCAGTATAATGTTTGTGATGACTCTTTGCTTTCATTCTATTAATAAAGTGTATCGTATCGTTGCCAAATTCGTTGTTCATTAGTTAAACACTTACAGACTTTATGAAATTATATTTATCAAGTTGATCACTATTTTTCGACAGGCAGAATTATATCTCATCAAAGTAGGCAAAGAAGTTATTCCCTAATGCATGATTTTTTTCGGTAGTTACAGTAGACGTCCACGAGGATAGTTACTAACATCGGACTTGTTGACTTAAAGCTTATCTTTGTAAGTAGTGTCCAGTGAGCATTTTAGATAGTGTAATCTGTTGTCGAGGGCGTTTTGTCACCTTTTCTTGGCAGTAGTGTGAACGGGTGTTGGACGAAGTGATGTGTCTGGTGAATATTTTTTTTTATTTCTTTGTTTACATATACTATTATTAGGCTTTTAACTAAAGTAACTTTATACGATTTCTACTACATTTGTTTATGTAGCCTCTTAACTTCTTGGTGTACTATCTGTTGTGGATTGTGCCTTTTATTTATAATTTTAGTTACGATTGTATGTCTAGAGAGAGCTAATTGAGTCACACATTCCTTATATATAGCTCCAGTATCCTCAAGTTGAAACTCATTATATTTTTGCACAACTTTGTTTTGTTTTTTTTTCAAATTTTTTTTTAATAGTTATGGGAAAGGAAACAGATTACCATTAACCCAGATCCGATAGGAAAAAATGAAAATGTGGGCTGTAGATGCAATTTTTCACGCACCGATCCTCACGGTAGGATTTATAAGTAAAATTGGTAGGGTGTGTTTATCAAAATAACAACCTGTAACGAGTTTAATACCAAGATCTTTTAGTTTGAGTTTTTATTGTGTTAGTACTTTTGTCGACAGCCAAGTTCGTAATAACATTAGATTACCCTGTGTTAAGTTTAACAGTCACGTAAATTGTAAAGATTGAAGAGTAAATTTTTCATCGGTTGGAAAAGATGATCAAATTGATTTTTTTAATGAGTTAATGTAAATATGACATACGTGTATGTGGATTCGTTTTCCACATAACCGCTTTATATTTGTACTGGGTTTTGCCTACCGGAATTATCTACATTCCTCATCTCCCAGAGTTCTTTACACAAAGTATGACATTGGGATAATATCTCTACAGAAATAAGAGTATGCGCACTTGATGATTTTTCTTGGTTTTTCGTAACCTAATGTGATTGGTCGTCTTAGCACGTGAGGTAAAAAATTATTTGATTTCCAATCAACCCAGCCATTTAACAGAACTAAAAGCGAATACCTTATTTTGTCCATATCTTCTCGATCGAACCCGGGGATAGGTTAACGGGAATGCGGCATACGTATTCTCATTATCCGGTTGAAGTTAGATCCAGCCTCCCCAAGACTCGGGATCTTTGGTTTGATAGATTTCCGTGAAATTTGAGACTAAGGCAACGGGATTTATTCTTAGTCATCTTCAGTATTCTGTGATGGATCTTGGGTTTGAAAAGTATAAAAGACATTATAAAAGAAAATTACTTCGTACATTACACCTTAGTTTTATATTTACTTCCAATTATATTGTGGATTCAATCGAAATTTGTATGCATAGTCGATGTTGTTTTTCTAATCTCATATCTAAACTTAATCTCCGTATTGTTAATTTGAGACTAGATGAAATAGGGATTAGAGTAAATGCAGTTATTCTTTCAGTCATATAGCGGTTTGAGCAGTGTATGCACATTATTTTATAGTTTGCTGTTGTCCTACAGGTAATATTTGGACAGTATTGTTATTAAGTGTCGTTATGGATCTTGGTCTTACCGCTGAGGTATTATCGGTTTCAGAAATCAAGTCTAAGTAGAGAAAAATATATTCAATGTAGAAATTATTTTCACCGAGAACATCTTGAATTGGTACTTGATCAGGGAATTTAAGATATACAATTCAAGATAATACAATTTTAACGGGGGAAAATGCAAATACATCTGAAAATCTCTAGCATCTTAATTGTAATCATATACCCAGCCTAAAACACTTTTGATAATTTATGGTCTAAGTGTAATGGAATCTCATTGCTTTTTTATCTAATTTTTGTTTTCTTTTTCAGGTAAGTTAACCACGTGAAAATATAAGTGCAAACAACAACCTATGCTGTGTTTCAATTCTTAAGTCAGAGAGAATTTTCAAGTACGTATACTAAATTTCGTTATATTTATGTCATGTACAGTATATTACTCCAAATTCAAATGTAAGAAAGATGTAAATACCGTGTAGGCGTTGCCGTATGTGGATGGTACTGTAACGTTTCTCATAATGTATTGGTGCGTGAATTTGCGATATAACATAATATTGAAAGTAGTAAAAGAAGTAAGAATAGACAGGATTGACTTCTATTATGGCTAAGCAGAGGAAAAATCTGCTTGTGATATTCTCAAATAAGTTTTGCGCATTTAAGTGCATCATGAGTATACCTAACAATCACACACACACGCATATATATATATATATATATATATATATATATATATATATATATATATATATATGCGTCTGTATTCGTGACTGGGTGTTTTTAAAATATACACCAAAGTGCAAAACTTGTTTGAGAATATCACAAGCACATCTTTTTGTGCTGAGCCCCCCTCCTCTCTCTCTCTCTCTCTCTCTCTCTCTCTCTCTCTCTCTCTCTCTCTCTCTCTCTCTCTCTCTCTCTCTCTCTCTCTCTATATATATATATATATATATATATAAATATATATATAATTTATATATTATATATGTATATATCAGACAATGGCTAGGTTAAGTAAAATTTGGAAATCAAATAGCCTGAAATTACTTATAAAAATCAGTATATATATACGTTTAGTGAGATTGCTGTTACTTTATGAACATGAGTCATGGTATGATAGTGAAATAATCACCAATAGATTTAGTAGATTTGAGACAAAGCCCTCTGAAGGATATTTGGAGTTGAATGGCTGGACAGGATTAGAAATGAAACTTTGAGAGAGATTACGCGGGTGCCTTTTAGTGGACGAGATCATGATGAGGGGTAGATGGAGATGGTTTAGGCATGCTCTTCGCACTCCCCAAGAGAGATTAGTTCATCAAACGTTCAGCTGGGCTCCGCAAGTCACTAGAAGAGTTAGAAGACCCAGGTATACATGGCTGAGAACTATGAAACGCGAAGTAGGAGAATATGAATGGAGAAGTGTTGAATTAAAAGCTCAAGATATAGACGACTGGCGAAATCTAACCGAGGCCCTTTGCGTAATTATGCGTAGGAGGAGATGATGATGATGATTATGATGGCTGATCTATATATATATATATATATATATATATATATATATATATATATATATATATATATATATGTACATACATACATACATACATATATATATATATATATATATATATATATATATATATATATATATATACATACATATATATATATATATATATATATATATTTAATCATCTCCTCCTACGCTTATTGACGCAAAAGGCCTCGGTTAGATTTCGCCAGTCGTCTCTATCTTGAGCTATTAATTCAATACTTCTCCATCCATCATCTCTTACTTCGCACTTCATAGTCCTCAGCCATGTAGGCCTGGTTCTTCCAATTCTTCTAGTGCCTTGTGGAGCCCAACTGAACGTTTGGTGAACTAAACTTTTACTATTTATCAAATATGAATACCTATGGTATATCGCTCACGAAGCAATTAATTTAGTTTTTCATGAGTCAAGAATGATTAAAGTTTATATGTTATCGTATATGATGTACCAGGTTTTCAAACACAAATAAAATCCACCAAGACCTGAGAAAACTTGAGTCAGGTTTATCTTTGTTAAAATTGGTTTAATGACTGGGTAGGTAGGTTAAAGGTTGAGTTGTCTTACACCCATTTTTTTTTCTTTTAGATGCCATGTAAATGCAGATTTTAAGTGTTTATCTTATACTTTTGTTTTCATCTTCCACATTTTGTGAGTTTAATGGAATCTGAAATGAATCCCATCAGAATTTTCCCCTTTTTCTTGTCAATCCCATTTAAATAGTTTTAATTGTGTGTGAACAATTGAAAACAAAATTTGATGTCTGTTTTAAACTTTGTGCTTCAGGTTGCTTAGCTTGGTTTGCAAGATTTGCATTGTTTAATCAATATTATTGGTCGGAAATAGTTGTATATGCGTGTTTATATGAATTGAGTACAGCGACTTTTGATGAGAATGACTCTTTGCATCGGTATGAAAGCATGATCAGTTTTCTGTAATATATATGATTGCCTTATTGTAAAGTACTGTGCGCTGTAGTCACTATTATTATTATTATTATTATTATTATTATTATTATTATTATTATTATTATTATTATTATTAACGGTTTATCTTCTACGAAGTGTAGGGAACCCCAAACTGGAAATTTATTAAATTTCATGAACTCGGTACCAGAGATAGAATAAGAAATCAAACAATTATCGGCGGTATGGAAGGACCATGAAAAGGAACTGCTTTCCCCCCTCCCCCTCGTTCCTTCAATGTGTTCGACAGCTTGTTTCTTTACTGAAACTGCACATGAGATTTGATTTTGTGAGGTCACGGGTCAGGGTGGGGAAGGAAGGGGTGAGGGGAACCATGACCTGAGCCAGGTGGGGGTCAGAGTGGGAGTGGCCTGATAGGGGATGGGGTCAGGGTAGAGATCGAGGGAGAACGGGGTGAGCGGGGAGAGAATGAGAGGCGCCCGCCAAGTGCCACATCCAGATGGGGTCACAGATGGCATCGTTATCCATATGCCAGCAATGGCACTCTTTCTAATCATTTGACGTTTTTGACTGTTAGTGCCATGTGAGGGGGAAATCATCCAAATAACGAAACAATTACTGCGAAAGAGCTGCTTTGACCTGACATACGGTATGGAATGCGTAAAGATACAGACACAAAAGAGAGAGAGAGAAAAAA
>NC_090725.1:259768265-259795765 GCF_036898095.1 Palaemon carinicauda | reverse complement strand
GCGAATTTGGCTGTAATGTGAAAAAAAGAACAAATTGTTAGCTGCGGTATTGGAAGAATGAGAAATAGGTCATATTGTTTATATAAGGAAATTTGCCCTTGAAATATACTCTCCCCCATCCTCCGTTCCTCATGTATTGTAAACCTACCCTGAAAAATGAGATGTTCTCTCTCTCTCTCTCTCTCTCTCTCTCTCTCTCTCTCTCTCTCTCTCTCTCTCTCTCTCTCTCTCATATTCTGTATATGGGTCTTTTCCATTGACCTCTGTTCCCAAATATGTACCTTGATTGACCTCTCACTCTCTCGTAGAGGAGAGGGCTAAAGAGGTGAGAAATGGGTGCCAAGTGGTCATATAGTAAGGTCGAAGAATTGAAAGGAAAAATGGGCATTGTTATGGATGTAGACATCAGCTCTTTTGTCCGCAAGTCTGAAGATTAGTGCTTAGTTTTTCGTTTCCATCATATGGATCAGTTTATAGTCTTGATTTCTGGATATAGGCCTATGTTTGTTTGTGCGTGTGTGAATATTTCCCTTTGATTTTACTTTAATATATTTTATTTGATTATCTCTCTCTCTCTCTCTCTCTCTCTCTCTCTCTCTCTCTCTCTCTCTCATCGTTCCATTCGATCCTTAGCAGGCACAATAGAAATATATGTCACTGCCAAATAATACTTTTTGAAAATGTTCGTATTTGGATGTGTGTCTTTTGTAATATTTTCATGTTTCTTATCTCCTGCCGAGACATCATATGCAAATTTATCTTTCTTTTAGGCAGAACCGATATAGATGGGCCATTTTCATGTTATGAACATCTCGTTTCTTTAATATCAGGCATTATTAGATTTTTGTAGGAGACAAGGACACTAGTCCCATATTTTTGTTCTCCGTGGCTGCGACAGTCTACGGCAGACTAACTAATAGGAGCATATTTCACTGTCCGGGATAACAGACGTATAATGGGTGATAACGGATCGTGCAAGTAATGTTCATGTCTCTCTAGATTTAATCCAACACCTAATTCTTCATTTGCTATATTAGAGACGAACTCCCCTTGATCCTACGGATAGATATGGTTGTAATTACAGTATATATGTGTAATTCTGTTGTGATAACTATTAATGTGGTCGCTCATTTGTACTTATCTAAATAAGAAAAAGAAAACTTATGGACTTCTCGTATTTCTCGTCTCAGCTCTCCAAATCTCTTTTGGTGAAGAACTGAACGTATCAGATTGGATGTGTTTGACGCGAATATTAAAAAGGTAATTTAAATTGAGTGAATGATTGAGTGATCCATGGTTGATTCATTCAGCCCGCTTATTCATTCTTTCTCATCTTCAGATTTGTTGCTCTTCTTATTTTTTAAGTCCACTGTAATTCTTTTAGATATTCCTTCTCTCTCTCTCTCTCTCTCTCTCTCTCTCTCTCTCTCTCTCTCTCTCTCTCACAGAATACACGCGCATACAGAGAAATACAAATTCCTTTTAATTTAGTATTTTTCTGTTATTTTATAGTCTAGTGGAGTTGTGCACGTATGTATGTTTTTCATATTTGTGATGTGATACTGATAGCGATTGAGGAACTTTCTCTAGAATAGAGACGAGTGTCATTCAAATTTTCTCCTTCATAGCAAACTGACATTTATTAAGAGAAATACGAGTTTTTGTCTATTTTCTATCCTATCTCATTGTTTTCATTATTATCATGATTTCGATTAACTTTTCCTTGTTTTCATTCATACGTTTGCAATTTAAGGTTTGTTTCATGTGTGTTTTTTCGTACGCACACACTCATTGAATTAGTACACTTTCAGAGAACAAGGTGCCTTGGGTCATAGGCTCTGGAATCTAGCATGATGAAGCTGCTATAGTACCTACATTAGAAAACGTCTTCAGTTTCTTACTATTACACCTTACAAGGGGAATAGTCTGCGCCCCTCCTCTCTCTCTCTCTCTCTCTCTCTCTCTCTCTCTCTCTCTCTCTCTCTCTCTCTATTTATATCTGGAGGGCTATTATCCCTTTAAACTTTTGCATTTATATGAAGTCAGCATTGAATGCGTATCTAAGTTTAGCATTTTATATTTACGTACATGGTTTCTCGGCCATATGCATGTCAGGTTTATTTTTAGTCTATTGAAAAGATTTGTTGCATTAAAAGATCGCCAAAGTGAGGAAAAAGGCACTGTACAATATATTTCAGGATTATAGATGTAGCTTTACACACACAAACATATATATATTTATATGTATATATATATATATATATATAGTGTGTGTGTGTGTGTGTGTGTGTGTGTGTGTGCTCTGTGTGTGTGTTTTATGGGGGGGATGCACGTAATCTTAGGGTATCAGCAGCGTTAATCGAATTATATATATAAAAAATGGAGATTTGAAACATGAGGCTACAACTTTAGAATTTTAGATTTAGAAATTGCGCAAAAAACATTAATGTGATCTAATTTTTACTTGAAATGTCTCTAAGCGCAGCGGCTTGTCATAAATTATTTAGTTATTAAATTGTTCATGAAGAATATTTACGATGATGTTCCTGATAATGCTTAAGACCCATTTAGATTAGGCTGAGGTGATTGTGCTTTGAGAGGAGAAAATTTAAAATAAATGATACCGATTACGAAAGGAGGTAACACTGTTGAGTTTAGTAAAGTTAGCGTAGTTTTAGTTTTGTGTCTGTTTATGTCTTTTTATAGAATAAGATTGTGGCTCAGTTATTTATTTTTATTCGTCTTGATTTTCTTACCACCGGGTCGGTATTTGTTAAAAACAATTTTATTTTATCCGCTAAACACAATTTTTTTGTTTCGTTTTGAATTCAGAATACCTGACTTTATCAAAACTTGTCGTAAAACACACACAAACACATATAGATATATAGAGTATATATGTGTGCATATATATATATATATATATATATATATATATATATATATATATATATGTATATATATATATATATATATATATATATATATTTTTCTCATTCTTGTTCTGGCAGTATACATTTCATTCTCTTAAGGTAAGCTTCATATTCTTCCGCTCTTGGTCATTCACTGTAAGGGGTAGACGTTTAATCTCGGGAGAGAATCTCTGATTAGAAGAGTAAATTACAGGTGTGGTGGCCAGGTGAACTATGCTCACCTGACAGAGCCTCTCGAAGGTACCAGGTGTCTCTTATCAAGGAATTTTGTGAACACTAAATGCAACAGGTGGTCTTGGTAGAATGATGTTGCATCGGAGCAAACCGGTTAAGAAAATTCTCTCTCTCTCTCTCTCTCTCTCTCTCTCTCTCTCTCTCTCTCTCTCTCTCAGTTCGTTTTTATCTCTTTTCCTTTCCGTTTTTAATTTCATGGGGCTAAAATGAATATGGAAGATCCTCCCGAACATTTTATTGACCTGATAGATGTGCGAATGTATGTGAGTTTATAAATGAGTTACCGTCCAGTGACTGATCGTAGAAACGTATGTGTATGTATGTATGTATGGTTTTTTTTCTATAACCATCCACATACGTCAGTGACACGCACACATACACACACATTATATATATATATATATATATATATATATATATATATAATATATATATATATATATATATATATATAAATATATATATTATATATATATAAATATATATTATATATATATATATATATTATATCTGTGTGTGTACATGTATGTGTATATGTCTGTGTGTATCGTTATAAGTTTGTGTGTACGTTTTCATACAAAAAAGTAAACGAAGAACGATTTTTAATGTAACAAGTATAAATCTGTATCTTACAAATGTGAGTCCTGCTTTACCTCGTGATACCCCACAATGATACGCATCTCTGAGCACGATTGTCTCTTGTTCTTTTTTTCATATTTTCTTCTACATAATTATTTCAATAATTATGAATTTGTATGAAATCATAATGACGTCTGGTCGCTGAAACATTTAAATTTTTCTCAATCTAATTTCCTCTGCTCCTCATTCCTCATACAATATACTACGCATTTATTATTGCGAAATATTATTTCACTTACATTTATCCTGGTCTTTGTTTCCTTTAGATTTCACTGAAGTTCGTATATTGCGTACTTTATAAATGACAAGGTTTGCTAATATGAAACCCGCTTGCGGCCTCCGTTGTAGGTATATCCTTTTTTACATTTATCGTATTTTTTTTTTTTGTCATTCAATTGAACCCTTGTTGCTTTTATGAAAATTTGTTCAACTCAATTTTTAGATGAATAGATGTTAAGAACAGCGGGAAAATGTTTCATTTTATTCCTGGCCATTTTCAAGAATCTGCTATAATACTTAAGGTCAACTCAAGAAAATGTGATTAACATCCATTTTACGAAAGGAATGAAAGTTTATATAATAAATCGTTCATTGCTGGAAAATAGATGTTAGCTGTACGTTATCTTAATTCCCCTTTGATCACGTTGCTTAGGCTTGTCTGGTTCGTTAATCCCGTTAATCACTGTGATGGACGTAATGTCAATAAAACTGATTACGAGATGGGTGGTCATTAGACTTGTTTGTTGGAGCATTAAATTTGTTCTAACTCTGGTTGATTAAAGGTAAACAAACCTGTTTATTAGTGAAATATCTTTTTCGGATATTGTAGGTTGTTTTTATTGCGATAATGTTTCAAGCTTATGCATATCAACTCTGTCTATTCTTCTTTATTTATTTTTGTGTAAGGTTTGATTGATTATAATATTTATGAATGAACTCTTCACATCAAGGTTTTCTGGATTCAACTGCAACGTAAGGAGGGGGAGGGCGTGGACTTCATGACTGTAATGTACATTGGAACTTGTTATTTGGAATTCATGAGTTAGTAAGTTATTATTTAGACCCTGTCTTTATATTGTAAAATTTCAAGCACTATTTTTTCGTTGAAAACTGGAATTTTACATCACATCGAAAGTTATACTTTGTTTCTTGACCTGTTTGAGGTATAGGATTGTACTTAAGAAGAGGCTATTTTTTTATTAGTATATGTTTTCCTCACGAATGTTATGCATGTGTCAATGACATGGCTGTCTTAACCTGTTCCGTCCTTTATTTTTTTCACACATTCACACATTGAATATGTACATAATATTTCAGCATGTGCATTTAAGTTGCACTAGTCGTAACAAATGAATTAAGGTTCACAAATCAGCAATAAAAGGAATATCATAAGCTAACAGCTTTTACAATATCGGTAGGAAAGACAGTTCACAAAGATTTTAGGGGAAATCAGAAAACATGAATACTGTAGACGAATCCCAGAATCTTTGTAATCCTCTTAAGGACTTGGCTACCTGGCGGGTGGCTTATGTGGATCACCTCCCTGTTGGATGCACCTGGTCTACACGACCACCTGGTTCTCCCCCATTGGTTGCACCTGACCACACCTTGATTGAAACCCGCCTGCCTCACCCGCCCTTGTACCCACCCATCTCGAGACGCCCACTCACCCACCCCAGTTCACACATACACCCACAGGTTGTCTGACAGTTCCTGTCAGCTTCAACCTGCCTCTATGCCCAGTGTCCAAACTATGATGATAGGGCAAGGTCATTGAACTTACAATGCCTGCCATCATTGCATATTCTTCAGTAAATTATCTTATATTTTTTATTTGCTCATTTATCATTAAAACAACAATGATAAGGCAATATCTTTCATGTTATATTTTTATGACCATATATTTGTTTTCCTTAGTATGTATTTGGAAAGGCGTTCCGGTTGTAATAAGATCCTTTGAATATTCAAATATACAGTTGGGTAACTTTGTTTTGTCAATTTTTGCTTATTTTTTTGTGAGAAAATGATGGTAGTAATTTGTGTGTTGCTCTGACGAATAAGGGCTTGTGAATACTGAACCTGTCGTCTTTTTTTTAGTATCATGTTCTTATGGAAATTAGAATTCTTCATAAATTATACTTAATTAATATGTTTGCGAGAGAAAGTAGTAGGAGACTATTGTTTGCGTGTGGTCCCATCATTACCGTTGGATACTTACTGGTAATATGTGATACAGGTAATCATTTATATGAACCTCTGTGTGTTAGAGAGAGAGAGAGAGAGAGAGAGAGAGAGAGAGAGAGAGAGAGAGAGAGAGAGAGAGAGAGATAGAGAGAGAGGGTAAGGGCAAGATTTTAGTTTGAAGATTCGATATTTCAGTCGGACACAAATGATCGTTTATATAGTTTTATGGAAGATATAAAAGATAATTATTTTCTGTGTGCTACCATAGCATTATTGAGTTATCTATAGGTTATGTTCAACTCAAAATATTATTACTGTTCATGAAGAATGTATTACTGGTGGAATTGCAGATAATTTACCTCTCATTCAAATAGGGCACGAAAATGGTCGGTCAATTTCTGTGTTGTTATGGCTTGTATCTGAAGTCATGTTTTTTCAATATTGTTTTTCCCCTTCTGGGTAGCACGATGTAATCTGTGTGATTTGAGGTATGAGGCTTTGTTTGTCTGTGTGGTGGGTAATGTAGCTGCATTTGTTGTGGTCTGCTAAATATTTCTTCCAGTTTATGTGTTCCATTCCATACTGAGGTGGAATGAACTGGTTCAGTTCCTTATTACCCACTGAGCCTTATTTTGATTTATTATTATTATTATTATTAATAGTAGTAGTAGTAGTAGTAGTAGTAGTAGTAACAGCCAATCTGTTACCGTGACTAATATCAATATAGAGAATTCAATAGAGCTCAAGATTTTGTCACACTATGTAAGATCATAGTCATATCTTTAAAACAAGTGAGTTTTATACCTGGTAGTCAGGAGATTGTAGGAGTTGCCTTCCTGGGTGGAGCAAGGCAATGGCCTAGCTACCTCATGCCAAAAAGCATAATAAAAGCCAGAAAGATAACATATTTTGAAGCATACCACCTATCTCCCCTCCCAATGTAAATGAGGCGCATCGAGAAATTTCTGCTTTGTATTAGATGGCTGTTTCATTGTAGAATTAGTGATAGCGTGAGCTAATGCCTTAAACAGCTGTTGTAAGATCATAGACGAATAACTTGGCTGGAATTCTCTCCTTTTCCTTTAAAACTTTAGTTCTAAGGGATGATAAGAGAAAGTACAGGAAATGAGAGAAGTGTTGTCTTTATAAGATCGAGGTTTGATGAGAATTGTCCAAATGAAAGTTTTTCTGTAGGTTGTTAGTGCCGTCAGTACATCCCACAAGGTACACTGTATGCATCACTGAAGGATGTTTGCAGCATCCCTTGGGCCCCTTGCTGCAGTCACTATTTAGCCTTCTATTATTCTTCTGTTCCCATTTCCTATTCCATCTGACTGTCTCGCCTTTTCACTTTTCCTTCATACTGCAACGGTGAGGTTTCCACCCTGTTATACATGGGTTCTGAATGACCTTTCAATTCCCAGTGCCGGGTCTTTTGGCCCAAATTCATTGATCCACAAGAAAGACTGTCAAAAAGCACATTTCTCCTGGTTTTGTTCTCAAGGCATGTCTTTGTGCATAAATTGTTGACTATATAGCCTGAGTTTCATGTTATTTTTCATTAAATAATTTCTCTATCATCCCACCGCACTAAATTATACAGTTCCCAGTATATTAGCAGTGTATAGTGTTAGTGTGACTCACTTGCATCTAAAGTTTTTGCTTCTGTGAGTTTCACCTCTTCATCCATTTTTACTCATTTCATTTAGTTTGGTGTCTAGACTTTATTATCAACTAAATATGGTATTTATTCCATAAAGGTTACTTCATTCTTTTTCATCAGCTTCAACCCTCTACATGTTGACCATGAAACTTTAGTGTTGCTAGTTCTCACTTACCTATATTTGATCAGCACATTTATACCTTTTTGCCTTCTCTGACAACTATGAATTTGGGTGTCATAATGCTACTTTTGTCCCTTTGTTGATAAATTTCGTACGTTTGCTTTTCCTTTGTTCTTATTCAATTCCAACGATAAGAAGTTAATTGCTGGTAAATCTAGGCGTTCTTTGATCTTTTCCATTCGTTGTGAATTATTGGAGGTCTACTCAGTCGTCAGCAGCGAGTTCTTTCTGGAATTTTCGACAGCAGATTGGAAGAACAGAAAGAATACTTGAAAAACATTTGAATATGACAATTCTCTCATTTATTTACTTTACATATTATAGACGGCTTAATTTTGTTATATATTTTTAAAGAGATTTAAATATGCGACGTTTTTGAAGTAATGTGAATCGCATTTTCTTTAAAGTTCATCGCTTTTCTTTAAACGATTACTATTTCCATTTTACTATAATACCTTTCTCTATTATTTTTGTTTATTTGTTTACATTTTTCATACTTTTTGAGCCACTTTTATTTTGAAGCGACTGATACCTACAGGACGTGGCAGTTTCGATTTGTTTTCGTAGCAGGATACCAATCCATATCAAAGTAATTTTGGAAATCTCTCCGTGTTGTAAAGTGACTAGTATATTCAAATTTAATTGGGGCATTTTGCCCATGGATGATAGTTTTGTTATTTGTGAGTCTTTATCATGTGTTTTATAAGTATTATGGAAAGCATTTTTTTTTAATATAGTCTTCGGGGCTTTGTATTTTATTGCAGGGTATGAATATTGTCATCTGTATTTCCCATAATTGGTAGGGTTTCAGTCCCATCTCTTTGTTTCTTACATAAAATTATATGCATACGTGAATGTGTTCGAATGTGTGTTTCTATGTGAATGTGTATAATTTTCAAATTTGACTTGCCAATCACAATGATAGAACCAAATGTGATTTGTGGCTTTTGAGGTACCAGTAAATATCACAAATGCTATGAGTTATCATTATCTGGCTGACATACAGGACGGCCGTCCATACCTGTCCACGCGTGTCATTTTGGGGGGAAGTGGGTGGGGTCAGGTTAGGTTAAGGATGTGATTGGGAAGGCAAAAGAGTGATTACTCACTGAGGTCAAGTCGGTCCTCAGGTAAAAGTTGTCAGGTCACGTTCGTGAAGGCTAAAAAAAAACAGTGCAATAAATGTAAGAGAAAAAACGTTGCTAAGTTGATTGCTATTCGTGTAGCTTTGAGAAGCCTGTCGCTAGGTGTATTTTAAACCATCTCCCTTGTCATACTATAACCACCATCTCTTTGAACTTCTTGCCAGCATACCTTTTTAAGCTGATCATTACCACCTACCCTTAGGGGGAGATTCTAAAGTTAATTTCTGTCTTTCAAGTGATGTAAAAAAGTATTCAGGTAACTTTGGTGAAATTTCTCTAGGAATTGAAATGGGTGTTAGTAGTGACAATAAACGACATTTTCCTTTACTTTTCGCATTTCGTTTGTTGAAAGTTTTTGTTGTCCCATGAAGTGTTAGTGACACCACTTTCGGTGAATGATGATGGTATTATAAATGATAGCAATAATACTAATAATTGCCGCATTAATAATAACTGGTATTTTATATAGTAATCCATTACAGTTTTTGACATTTTTTTTAACGTCATCCAGATTTATCACCAGACTTTTCATATCCCGTACACGAGTGTTTTTGTAGTCTTATATTTCACCCGAAATTTTTATGTTAAACGTTCTATGTAATTACGATTAAGTTAGGGTTAATTTAAGAATAATAAGCCTTTTTCCTTGTTTGAATTTCATATATTATGTTAATCACGTAATCGAACTGCCGAAAAAGAAAGTTTGATATGCGAATGATTTGTAATTTTAGCTGATAATCATAATTGAACGTGCAGAGGATAGAAAGACATGAATGTCATACCTCTTGTGGAAATTCTCATTGAGTTTTCTTTTCTTGAGTATATCAATTACCTTAGATGCCGCGATACAGGGAACCCTTAAATCATTCAATTATTCCATCATTCGATCGGAATTGCCTTTTTGCCCGACGGAATCTTTTGTGAAACTTTACTTAGTTATAGTGGTGCTCCAGATTTTCATGAGAGCAGTGTATATATGTATATATATATCTATATATATATATATATATATATATACACACACACACATATATATATATATATATATATATATAGAGTTTAGTGAAAGATTGATAAAAGCAAATCAGACAATGGCAAGGTTAAATAAAATTTGAAGATCAAATCGCCTGAAATTACACATAAAAATCAGGCTATGTATCAGCTTAGTGAGATTGTTGTTACTGTATGGACATGAGTCGTGGTTTGACAATGAAGCAATATCCAACAGATTTTGTAAATTTGAGAAAGCCCTCAGAACAATGTTGGGAGTTGAATGGCAGGACAGAATTAGAAGTTACACTGTAAGAGAGATTTCTAGAGTGCCATATGTAGATGAGATAATGGTGAGGGGCAGATGGAGATGGTTTGAGCATGCTCTTCGCACTCCCCAAGAGAGATTAGTTCACCAAACTTTCAACTGGGCACTACAAGGCACTAGGAGAGTTGGAAGACCCAGACCTACATGGAGAGGACTATGAAGCATGAAGTAGGAGATGAAGAATGGAGAAGTATTGATTTAAAAGCTCAAGCTAGAGACGAGGCCCTTTGCGTTAATAGGCGTAGGAGGAGATGATGATGATGAGGATGATTTATCTCTCTCTCTCTCTCTCTCTCAAACTTGAATTTGAAAAACTAATGAATATTGTAGTTTACAGACCCCCAAACACTAAGGAGTTTGACATAATAATAGAAAAAATAGATGATATATGTAGAAACCATAAAGACTGGAATATACTCCTATCCGGAGATTTTAACTTTCCTTTCGTGGATTGGAAAGAACGGATAGAAGAAAGTGGTTGTATGTATACATATAAAAAAGATAGTAATAGTAGCGCAGAAGATAAGAGGCAATTTGAAAAGCTTCAAGATATGCTATTAGAACATAATATGCAACAAATAAACCACATTCCAACAAGAAAGGAAAATGTCCTAGATCTAGTATTTGTGAATGAGGTGAACTATGTTAAAGAAATAATAGTGTATAACACGGGAATTTCAGACCACAATGTCATAGAATTGATAGTTCATTCCAAAGCAAGTGATCACAGAATTAATAAAAGCACAAAACTTTGGGAAGGATATGGAAAATATAACTTTTACAGTAAGAATATAAAATGGTCAGAAATAAATGAAGAACTGAATAAAGAATGGAAAAATGTATTTATAAGTGATAATATACAGGTAAATACGGATATACTGTACAAAATACTGGAGAAAATTGTTGAAAAATATGTACCGAAAAAAAACAATAAACAAAAGACGTGCATACCAAGAGACAGAAGAATCTTATTTCAGAAAATTAGAAAGTGGAAGAAAAATCTTGCAAAAGAAAAAAATGTGTGGAAAATGAGGGAAATAAAATGTAAGATAGAAAATGCAGAACAAAAGATTATACAGTCGAAAGAAAACGAAAAAAGGGACTTAGAAGAAAGGACACTTCAAAATATAAAAAGAAACCCCAAAGTACTTTACTCCTATGCAAAAAAGATGAATAAAAGGAGAATAGAAATAGGCCCTCTAAGAATTGAAGGACGGCTAACGAATGAAAAAAAGGAAATATGCAACATATTAGCAGAAAAATATAAGAGTGAGTTCACGCCAAGAATTGCGAATGAGAGTAATGAAACAGAAATGAGAGAAGAAAATGTTGAATATCTAACGGATATAGATATTAATGAAGCAGATATTGTCACGGCTATAAACGAAATTAAAAATGGATCGGCAGCCGGACCAGATGGAGTTCCAGCGATTTTGTTAAAAAAAACTGCAAACACTATCGCGAAGCCACTTGCAATACTGCTAAGACAGAGTATAGATATGAGCGAGATATATGTTAAACATAAATTAGCTTATATAACCCCTATCTTCAAAAGTGGATCAAGACTAGAGGCAAGCAATTATAGACCTGTTAGTCTAACATCACATATTATGAAAGTGTATGAGAGGGTAATAAAAAAGAAAATAATGAACCATTTGGTCAAAAATAATTTGTTCAATATGGGTCAACACGGTTTCGTACCTGGAAAAAGTACACAGACCCAACTGATAGCTCACTATGAAAACATATACAATAATATGATAAATGAAAAAGACACAGATGTGATCTATCTAGATTTTGCAAAAGCCTTTGACAAGGTAGACCATAACATATTGGAGAAAAAAATGAGAAAGCATAATATTGTGGGAAAGATAGGAAAATGGGTAAAAGAATTCCTGCAAAACAGAAAACAGATAGTGGTTGCAAATGACGAGAAATCAGATGAAGCCCAGGTAATATCTGGTGTGCCCCAAGGTACGGTATTAGCTGCACTGCTATTTGTTATTATGATCTCAGACATAGACTGTGATGTTGAAAACTCCGTAGTGAGAAGTTTCGCCGATGACACAAGAATAAGTAGAGAAATTACTTGTGATGAAGATAGGAACTCACTACAAAGAGATCTAAACAAAATATATGAATGGGCGGAGATAAATAGGATGGTATTTAACTCCGATAAATTCGAATCAATAAATTATGGAAACAGAGAAGGAATGGTGTATGCATACAAAGGACCTAATAATGAGACAATCACAAACAAGGAAGCAATTAAAGACCTTGGTGTAATTTTATATAGGAATATGTTATGCAACGACCAAATAGCAACACTGTTGGCTAAATGTAAAGCAAAAATGGGAATGTTATTCAGACACTTTAAAACAAGAAAAGCTGAACACATGATTATGCTTTACAAAACTTATGTGCGTAGTACACTCGAGTACTGCAATGTGATATGGTACCCACACTACCAAAAGGATATTGCGCAAATAGAGAGTGTACAAAGGTCCTATACTGCTAGAATAGAAGAAGTTAAGGACCTTGATTACTGGGAAAGACTGCAATTTTTAAAACTATACAGTCTAGAAAGGAGAAGAGAACGCTACATGATAATACAAGCATGGAAGCAAATAGAAGGAATTGCTGAAAACATCATGGAGCTTAAAGTATCAGAAAGAGCAAGCCGAGGTAGATTAATAGTGCCAAAAAGCATTCCAGGTAAACTGAGAAAGGCGCACAGGACATTAATCCACTACGCACCAGCATCGATAATGCAGCGACTATTTAATGTGCTGCCAGCTCATCTAAGAAACATATCAGGAGTGAGCGTAGATGCGTTTAAAAATAAGCTCGATAAATACCTAAGATGCATCCCAGACCATCCAAGACTGGAAGATGCAAAATACACCGGAAGATGTATTAGCAACTCTCTGGTGGATATACAAGGTGCCTCACACTGAGGGACCTGGGGGAACCCAAACAAAAAATAAGGCAATAAGGTAAGGTAAGGTAAGGCTCTCTCTCTCTCTCTCTCTCTCTCTCTCTCTCTCTCTCTCTCTCTCTATATATATATATATATATATATATATATCATACATACATACACTATAGTGTACGTGAACCGTCAAAGTGACTGCTAAATATCTGGATAGATATGCCCTTTCACTCCCCCCCCCCCCTGTCACTAGGGTATGACTACGCTCTAGGAGGATTAATACTGTTATTTTTCCTCCAAGACTACGCTCTTTCCCCCTCCCCGAGGGACGGGGAGAGCTGAGCGTGACTGAAGGGAAATTTTATATATATATATATATATATATATATATATATATTATATGTATTCTTACTAGTATTAACCATATTGTTCTCAGCAAGAACAATATGATTATCTTAACTGGGCAATTCTCAGTTTATTTTGGCGTTGGCAGTTATTGCAAATCATGTCTCGCCTGTGATATGTGATAGGATTTTAGCGTTCGGAGACTGTGTCAATCATTATAGTGAAATAATACGCACATCTCTCTTATTTTCTCAATAACAAGCTTTATGTAAATACATACGCACACGGGCATGCAAAGACATCTACATAAGAGTTTTTGCTGGGTGTACATCCATCTAACCAAGTACTGTCCTGTTTAGCAGGCTCTTCAGAATTCCGCGAGAGGAACCTTTTCTCTTTTGCAAGGCATTTGGGTATGCAAGAAGGCGTGGGTAAAGGTCGATATATGGCTTTTAGATATGGCCATACCACTTACCTGAAGATACCCATGGAGCTTCTTCAACGAGAATGATACCCTATAAACAACTAGTAATGACCTGACCACTCAACAATCGAGAGAGAGAGAGAGAGAGAGAGAGAGAGAGAGAGAGAGAGAGAGAGAGAGAGAGAGATTCCTTTTTTTTTCTTGCTTATTGGTAATTAGATTGAGCTTTTTATTTTTGAGTTTCATAATTAATTTAAATGCACGCACATATATACTGTATATATCTATATATATATATATATATATATATATATATATATATATATATATATATATAATGTATAAATAAGTATTTTATACCTAAACTCACTACTACTACTACTACTACTACTACTACTACTACTACTACTGCTACTACTACTACTACTACTACTACTACTACTAATAATAATAATAATAATAATAATAATAATAATAATTACGATCGAGTTTCATGCTAGTGAAAATGTTCTATTCTTTTCTTATATTTCATATAAATTACCAGGGCAGCACGAGTTGCGTCACCGATAAAATCTTAGGAACAAACGATGCCAGCAAAAACAAACAGATCTTCAAATGCATAACATATTTGTTCAAGTGTGGTGAAGCTTAACCCAAAAATGAATACAACAGGAAGGTTATCTTGATTGAACACACCCTCTTTAATGGGCTATGATTTACCATCCTGAAAACGGTAATACACAGGTTAGTGCGTCAAGTTGGAGTGGAAGTGTCGACTCTCTCTCTCTCTCTCTCTCTCTCTCTCTCTCTCTCTCTCTCTCTCTCTCTCTCTCTCTCTGTCCGTGTTTGTCCAATGATCTCCGTACATGAGACTTATAGAAATTAAAATTAAGGACTAACTTAGGATGATGAAATAGTTAAAATAAATCGATTTATCTCTAAAGTACAATGACTGGAAAAGAAGTTGAGGATCAGATAGGATTGTGGATCATACTTCTATATTTTTAAGGGATTGAAGTCATCGAAATTCATTGGATTTATAATAAGAAGGCAGATAACATGAACCCTACTTATAGCCATGAAGGATGGAAGAATTTGGTCATGTGATTAAAAAATAAATTGATGGTAAGGCCAAAACTTGACCTAGGAGATGAAAAAATATGATGTTCAGTGAGTAAATGGAGGTAATGATAATCATATATATATATATATATATATAATATATAATATATATATATATATATATATATATATATGCCCTATTATAAAGAGAGGATGCTAAAATATGATTATATTTACTAATGTTGTATTGGTCATAGTGGCTGCTTATTCTTTATGTTTGATTCATTTATTTATTATTAGTTCCTTTTGGTTACTATTTCCACCAAGAGCTTTGAATTATGAAACACAATGAATAAGGAAATAATCCTGCCAAGGTAGGATACAAACCACCGCTGATTAGAAGACTAAGTTTTGTATATGAAACATTAAGTAATCATAGTTAATATGGACTTACGTTATGACGTAAATCATTGGCCCAGTCATTTATATTGATTTGTGAACCATAGTTATGTTCATACATTTTATGTTATCCTTCATGTTGTGGTTGTTTAAAACCATTTCGAGATCTTCCCCTTTATAATTTTGATCAGGAATTTGAGGTCTGTTTCGATTAACCCCTAAGGTTGAGATGGTTAATATTAATTGCCTGTAACAATGCCAATATTTGTGCGTACGTTTGGTTACAATCAAACTAGTTATTCTTGTTTTGTTGTTCATTTGCTGTTTCCTACTTAACACTGTGAAATTTATTTTTTAGTCATTGCAGGAAAAGTTATATTCCTTATACTCAGAATTTGTTGGTCCCGCTTGAAGTAAATCATACGAGGAATATTAGCGTAATGTTTACACGATTATTGTTTGTTCATGGATTATCTTCTTGCACGGAGCAAGAATATTAATAAACGGAAGAACGCGAGACCAGTAAAAACGTAAATCGTTTTTATTACTTCCACCGTGAACATTATATTAGTTCATTTATATTAGTGTAAACACTAAGGGTGCCTCAAATTTATTATTTGATGATGATGATGTTGGTTTATCAAATGTCAGAGGAGTCCCTTCACTATTTCGTAGAGTTGACAAGGTGTGCGTTGATTTGTCAGCTTGTGGCACAGTGGTTTGTATTGGGTGGATTTGGATTCTATAACCTCTAATATCATTGTAAAGATCACTATAAAATATTGAAGAGTTTCTATTGGAGTTTTGATATGTTCGTTTGTATAAAGCAGGGTGTGGTTATACCTCATGAAGGTAATGTAATGAAATTTCTTCTTCACGCCCTGTAAGTTGATGCGAGTGGAGGCTGATTGGTGCTGTGTGTAAAACTGGAATGGTCAACTTGTTGCTAACCAAGCTTTTGTTGGAAGTATGTGTAAGTAGATGCTGTAAAATTTACAGATAAATTCGGTATTTCTATAAATGGTTTAATTCCGTTTTAGGGAGAAGTATTTCATAATTTCATCTGTATTCATTTATTTGAATACTTTATTTATGTACTCAATGTATATTTCCTTCACAGTTTGAGTCATGAATAGGATTCTTATTAAAGATATATTTGGTCGCAGGAAATGCTTGCATCATTAATGCTTGTAACATGAATCGTACTCTCTCTCTCTCTCTCTCTCTCTCTCTCTCTCTCTCTCTCTCTTCTAATATGCCCGTCAACAATGTTAAACCTGGTGATAATCATATATAATATTTTTATTATTAATTTCTGTAAACTGAATGGCTCAATAGCTATGATCACGCTATGAAAATGTATTTGCAATTTGTAATGTTGAATAAATACATGATAAATGTCTTCGTATAAACGTTGACTCCATCCATACCCAGTTCCGCCCTTTCCATTTATAAAGGTGTATATAAAAACTGGTATCAGGGCAATACTGTTTATCCACTTCGGATCAATCCGATGAGTATCGTGTGTAAAACGACAAATGCTCAACTCCTGTTACACCGGTTCCTATGGGCGTGATCGGATTTCAACCGGTGCCCACGGCTAGGGGCGGCAAGAGCCTTTGTTTAAAAATACCCTGCCCCCGCCTTCATAAAACTTCTGAAGTGCCGTGGAGCCCATTTGGGTATCAAAGGAAAGGAACGGGCCCTGGCTCTTCTTCTCTGGTCCTACTCATATTTTAGTGAATGAAACACCTTTGTCTTATCTATTTTATATAGCTTTGGACTTCGTCTCGTTAGAAATTACAGATTTTTCTGGAAGTTCTTGAGTGCCGTAATTTAGGGAAGGGGGTAAATTTGATAGTGAATGTAATTAAACTATATATATATATATATATATATATATTATTATTTTCTTTTTCACTTCTCTCCTTGTTTAAAATCGACTTGTTTCCTTATTCTTTCCACTAGATATATATTGACTTATCGGTTAGATTGTGAGGGGGTCATATCGTGCGAGTTGCAATGACTATGTAGCTATACTAGACGGATATTATGTGAAGATATGCAATTTCACAAATAGTTATGTAAATTTAAAGCAAAATATATTCACCATTCAAATAAGAATTTCAGCGGATTTTCATTTTTTTTTATGCTTGCAATGAGACACTATCTTAAATCTCCCCCCCCACCCTTTTTTTTTAAATGCATTGGCGTAAGTTTTGTGCAATACTGTAGTTCCATTAAAGTTTATTTTTTCTTCGGGACCATTGAATAACGAAAACTCCAAAACTCTAAATACTGGTCAGAGCGTTTGGTGTGGAAGCGTTGGAAAAAAAAAAAAAAATAGAAATTCGAATTAGATAGCTTTTAGTGTCGCTGTCGTATTAAAAAACTATATTATATACAAAAGTGCTTTATATTTTATGCAGATATACATGTTTTTTTATAATCATTTAAATGGTATTTCGTGTTATACTTTCAAATATCGGGCAAAAAGTTCGACTTAATTTAGCACATTTTAATAAGCTATAATTGAATTATTATTACAAGTAACAATTTATGTGATGGTGGTATTTATGAGTAATATAATATCATGTTTCCAAACATCCTTCATTTAGATTCATTGTGTGTTATTGTTTCTACATTTCTCTTTCTCATGCTTCTTACTTCTCCTTTTGTTCTGCATCTCATCTTCCTTCTTTGTCCTCCCCTGTTGAATACCGTTGCTTATATTTCTGTGGTATGGAAACGCCCATCTACACGCATCATCTCGCACACGCCCAAGCCAAAAGCCTTTGGGGAGAGTCGGGCTGTATCAGCGGAGTTAACCACGATAGTCGAAACAGGGTTTCTGGGGAAATTGGAATTTTCAATACAAGTTATGTTTCGATGATGATTCAACGAATTATTGGAAGTGTGTCATTGCAACAAAGTCTAAAAAGCATTTTGAAGTTTATGTATGGCAGTAGCTTATCTCTGCCAGAATTGAAAGTGAACCTTTACAGATTTCCTTAGTCCTTGGCAGTAATTATATTTTATATTACATATATATGAACCAAGCATTCACACTCACAAACATACACAGATATATATATATATATATATATATAAATTATATATATATAGATTATATATATCTATATATATACATATATCTATATATATACATACATATATATATTATATATATGTATATATATATATATATGTGTGTGTGTGTGTGTGTAGATGAGCGTGTATATATATATATATATATATATATCGTATGTATATTATGTTGGAGAGAGAGAGAGAGAGAGAGAGAGAGAGAGAGAGAGAGGGTGGTGGGGGTGGGCTGTTAGAGAGGGTCAGAAAGAGATGGGCGTACCTTTACGCCTGAGGCCAAGGCGAGAATGGATGAGAGTGAGAGAGATGATCCCGTAGGAAGTACTCCACACGAAAGAATTTCCTCCCAAGATCCATGGATGCAACAGCTTCTTGTGGGGCTTTCCTTTCATGGAGCGAATGCCGGATCTGAATCTGTTGTTGCTTTACCCAAAAGAATGGAATGACGATTAAGTGACTGTACTTCTTGCCATGCCCGTAGTTTGAGATTTTTTGGGAACTTATGTTAATTTTGCATTTTTTTAATTTATCTAATGGTCGAGGAATGATAAAAAATAATTTGATGTATTTTGTAAGACGGGGATTTATTTTGTTTTCCATTAAATTTTTTTATCGAAGTTTCATGTTCAGGTGTATCTTCAAATTCTTACACAATTTTCATTATTCAGTTTTCTGGTGTTACAATATTGATTTCCTGTTGTGAAGTAACATTATATCGATTTCATGTACTTCATGGTAAAGAAGGCCATTATGTGTCGCTGGAATGCAGCGTGTGCATAGCATGAAATTTTATGTTAGTTATAACTAAATAAACAAAGCAGCGAAAAATAAAAGTTTGGAAATTTCGTAAAAAACAAATGATCATATAGATAGGAAACTTAACATTAATGTCATCATTATATTGATTTTAAATGGAAGGAGTAACATGGTTTGGATTTGCAGTAACTTAAAATTATTGTCTTGGTTTTTACTGGGAAAAGGAAACGAAATTATATAATTGATAGTCAGCTTCAAAAATGAGGAAAAAACTTTTTGGGGGTTATTAACTTTGAAATATTCCTTATACACGTTAATTATTTGGCAAGTTGCATATTTCAAAAAGACGTTTGGTATGAATAACCTTTTGGGCTTTTTAAACTAAAAGCAAAGTTTAATTTAAATGGCTGTTACTTGGGCTTCGGTTATATTTTATTGGAAAGAAGGGGCGTCGTAATGATTGTAATACACATTGCTAAAACAAGCAAAAAATCATTTTAATTGTGCATATAGATTCTAGAAGCGCACGAACTTCCATAATAAGGAGAGAGAGAGAGAGAGAGAGAGAGAGAGAGGAGAGAGAGAGAGAGAAAGTATGTGTGTGGAAAGTGGTAGGAATAAAGCCAATTTGTTCAGCATTTTATTTGCAAAACTGACCATTTTACATTTTTGTTCGCAGGTGAGTTGGCGTGCTGGAGCCTACCAGTTAACGACCGGTAATATTTCGGGTAAAAGGTAAAAATCACGGTGTTTACAGAGCTAATTACAGCTTCTAGTTTTCGAATGACAGGTAGCGGCTACTTGTGTCTTTTTTTAGGCTTAAATCTTTTAATGCCAGGACCTTTGTGGGTTTTATTCATTGATAAAAAATGTCGGAGCCTCCTGCATGCGGGGATTCAGCAGATTCATCTTATCATGGTTCTTTACTTAACTCACAGACAGAGACGCTTATATATATATATATATATATATATTTATATATATATACTTATATATATATATATATGTATTTATTTATATATATATATATATATATATATATATTTAGTTATTTGTGTATGTATACGGTATATACATTGTGTATATGTATATATGTACTGTATATATGTGCTCGAAAATTTGGATGTTAATAATAAGGAAATTTTTCTCTTAGGCGTTGCCCTATACGCCGATACTAATGGTTATGTCTGTGCATAACATAGTGAAATCATTATTATAAAGTTTTCTAGCAACTCAATTTAGTCTAAGATGATCATATCGTATTCTCTCTCTCTCTCTCTCTCTCTCTCTCTCTCTCTCTCTATATATATATATATATATATATAAATACACACACACAATTAGTTAATATGACGATAACCACAAAAGTATGCCAATTGATAATACAGTTAGCTAGTTTGATTATGATTTTATGAAAATATTTTCTTATTTCGAGAGAAGATTGTGTGTATACTATTTTTTCAGTTATTTTTATAACAATCTTAATTGAAAAATGTAATACCAGAATGATGTGTGTATATATATATGTATATATATATATATATATATATGTGTGTGTGTGTGTGTGTGTATATATACAGTATATTTCAGCAACTTATTAAGGGCTATATATATATATATATATATGTATATATATAAATATATATATATGTATATATATATATATATATATATACAGTATATTTCAGCAAGTTCTTAAGGGCTAGGTTCCTCTCTCTGGGCCTCATCTTCCGTCCCATTGGTATATATTTACAGTTACGTGGACTTTTGGGCTATTGTTTGTTGGTTTCAAAGATTCCCATTTTAACTTAAGTGGCAGAACTGTCTCTCTCTCTCTCTCTCTCCTCTCTCTCTCTCTCTCTCGCTTTATATATATATATATATATATATACACACATACATGCATATATGTAATTATATATGTATGTATTCATATATAGATATATGTGTATATCCACTATATTTGTTTGTATACAAAATTTGTATGTTTATAGATTTGATAAGAATTTGATTTTGCTGAGTCATATATTTTTAATGACCATTTCACATTGACTCACCTTTTATTTACCTTGTGGCCAGGATGGCGTTAGCGAAAAGATCGGCAACCTTGTTATGGAATAAAGATGATAACAATATTTACCTTTGGGTGTGGCAATGCTGAGTGTTCCTGCGCATAGTTGCCAAGTAGTTAGTTGTTATCGCCAATCTTGTGAAATCACCCTTCTTTTATTTTTCTTCGTTATTTAATTGTCCTTCTGTCATAGGCGTTAAATGGTATACATATATACGCTTATAGAAACATTTACTCCTCACAAGGAGTTAATGATATGAATGAATATATGTAAATATCTAGTTTCGGATTACTAACTGCTTGAAATGAATTGAGTTTTGGTGGTACCATTTACTAATGCAGAGTCTAACCATATAACTTTCGGTCGTAATCTTTGAATGTTATTACATTCTTTACATTACATTCAATACTTTATTCTTCTCTGGATGTTGCATAGTTATAGGTGTAGGTATCACTATATATTTCTGTATATTGTAATACCTGACGATAAGGTTTTTAAATCGGTCTTTATCGATCAGTCCCATCTCCTGAATGAAGATCTTGGGTTGCTGAATACTTTGATAAAGATTTTGCTAAAATTTGTGCATCGTGTAGATTTTGAAGCATGAAATTGAACTGTAAAAAATCTCAAAGTATGATTATAATTAGATCGAGGTCAGTAACTCCTCAACCACCAGATCTCGTCGTTGATAAAGTTTCTTTAAATCTATATGACTCCTTTAGAATTTTCGGTATGAGTCTTGATTACAAATTTACTTTTAAGAAACTCGATCGGTCTGTTTCTTCTTTAAATGCGCAAAAATAGTGTACCACCTTATACATAATACTAGGTATGCTGTTAATTATAACGGTTTTGTCTTCATCATAAGGCTCAATACTACACAGTATTCTAGAAATTTTATTCCATCTGTGGCCAGATTGTGGAATGATCTTCCTAATTATTATTATTATTATTATTATTATTATTATTATTATTACAAGGTAAGGTACAGCCGTAGTTGAAGGAGCATTAGGCTATAAGCCTAACGACGCCAACAGAAAAAATAGCCAAGTGAGGAAAGGAAATAAAGAAACAGATAGAATAGTACTCAGTTAAATCAGTGGAACCTCAGAAGTTCAAACTAGCAGCTAATGTTTTTATGTTCAACAAGCTGACATAAGTCTCTCTTCATATCTTATATATGGTCGATATATTTCAACGTGTTAATGATCTTAAGATAAGTTATTCGTTACTTCTCTATAGTTTATTTGTTTCCTTATATCCTTTCCTCACTGGGCTATTTGTCCCGTGTGAGCACTTGGGCTTATAGCATCCTGCTGTTCCAACTAGAGTCGTAGCTTAGCTAATAACAACAACAACAGCATCAGCAATACTACTACTACTACTAATAATAATAATAATAATAGAAGACTTTGTCATCCATGATATTTAGCTATTCAATGTCAATGAAAAAATAGTTATAAATTGTGAAGTGACATGCAGATAGCATACTGCATGTTTATAGTTTAACGTTTACAACATTTTTGTTGTTGATGTAAATAATTAATTTTGTTACCCTTGTCTGCCAAGTGATTAAATTGGTCAAGGGCATTGTTGATAGGTCACAATCGTCATGACTCATAGGGAGTCGAATGACCTTATAATCCGTATAGGTTTTGGAGACATGCCAGAGTGAAGGTTGATGCTTTGGATGTTTTTTTCTCTCAGTCGACATGTCTACCTAACTTTAAGATTCCTATATAGGTAGGATATGAAACTTTAAAGTTGCTTGCGTTTGTATGTAAATGAGTAAGAAAACTAGATGATTATAATGATGATTATTATATTAATGATACCAGTAAATGATATTAATAAGAATATGGTTAGTATTGCTATTGATATTTATCCTTTATTGCAACAGGTAAAAGTGTAGTTAATTTGTATAACGAGCTTCTAGGAAATGTAAAGCTTTTATGCGGGAAAAAAAATTGAGGAAAGTTCAATAGCAGTTTTATTGAATTAGAAAGGTTAGAGAAAAAATCCAAACTGCCGCCAATGTAATGAACAGAGATACTTTAATCATCTGGCTCCTTTCCTTTATGCTTCATGAATTCAGGGATGAAATTTGCACTTCGTGGATTTTCTTGTTAATTAGCAATAGACATATGATACATTTTGTTTTGATAAATCTTAATAAATTTATTAAAGGAGCAAGAAGCAAAATTCAGGATTAGGATTCGGATTCCAGCTGTGACCTACATTAAATTTAATCAGTTGTTTATTGGAATATAGTGAATCTTTTGAAAATCAAAATTGTAGAATTGTTCTCACGAATTCTTAGGTCATCTTGGTAAAAGAGAATTAATAAGAAAGGAGAATCAGAAACATGACTTTTGAATTGATTTGAAATTAATTATGGAATTATTACAGAAGGAGAAATTGTGGTTATAAAGGACGCGTATATTATCAAACAAATGCAAGAAATGGTTGTATGTGTATCATTAAACCATAAGACTCGAAAATAAGACTATAAAAAGTTTAGAAAATTGTTTTAATGGTAACTGTCGGGCGTGAGGAGGCTAAATACAGAGCCCTAAATGGCTTGGGTGTTATATATAACGATGTAATTATTGTAAGTACGTCATTGAATTGCGTAAAAAATCATGTCAACGAGCTGATACTATTGTAAGCGCTCCAAACCCGCAGTTCCCACTCACAATGATGATGAGAAATCGGTGCCAGTGGGTGGAGTCTTAAAGCCTAAACATGAAGAATATTTGATGTTAAAAATAACCCCAACAATGAACTTATTGGTCAGTCCCATGGTCATTGTTTATACATGTATGTGACTTATAATCGCAAACATCACACATGCATTCTACGTTTACAAATAATACTTTGATTGTTATATCGACCTAGATGAGACATTGGGAAGGAATTTAAGGCTTAGTGTTGTTGGTGAGAGAGAGAGAGAGAGAGAGAGAGAGAGAGAGAGAGAGAGAGAGAGAGAGGTTAGTCTGCTTGAGTTCGGATGTTATTTGGAGCATCGTATCCCTTATTTGGAAGCTGATAGAAATACAGAGTGCTTTGCCTCTTAAGCTGCTTTAGTCGATCGATATCTTTCTTTCTTTTATGCATTGCTTAGTTACAGGCAATGATTTCTTCTACGTTAGTTCAATAGTCTCGTTTTCTAAGTAATAAGCTTTAGACGTCAATATGTTGGTCTTTTCATATGTAAGTTGTCACATTTTTTGACATTGAAGATTTTAAGGTGCTTGACTAGCTTCCATTTCGATGCTGATGTCTGACTTATCCGATTTTTTTTTTCTTTTTTATAGAATGTAGACATTTTTTTTTTTTTTAAACTAATGGTTTTACAAACATGCAATATAGACATGATTTTCATTTGCCCCTGGCATTGCATTGTGGTTTTATCTTCCAAAACTTTTATGTCAACATACATCCATACATATTTGAATTAATCATTTTGAATTTTGTCTGCATCGCATAGCGTTCAAGTTATTGTGAATGAGAGGTCGAGGATGATGTTATGTGTAGTAATGTTTATACTGGTAATAGACAAAAAGGCCTGTAGTAGCAGTAATAATTTATTATTAATATTGTTATTATTTTAATGATAAAAGCTGCTTAATCAATGTAAATCTGATGTCCTAATTGAAATTGAAAGTTATGTTTTTACATACACATTAGATCCTTAACCTTTCCTTTTTCACCTCTTCGCGATTGCCAGTTGCCTGTATTTCACTTGCACGCCCTCCATGCCGCGCCCAAATCTCAGACGCTTTGATTCTCCGCCCATGACCCACTTTTGCATCGTTACTTTTCATGGAAAGATGATGAAGATGGAACAATAGGGACCGTGGTTTAGGCGCTGATGTTGACGCAAAACGAGTGCAGATCTCTCTCTCTCTCTCTCTCTCTCTCTCTCTCTCTCTCTCTCTCTCTCTCTCTCTCTCTCTCTCTCTCTCTCTCTCTCACACATTCTGTATGCTAGAATTATACTACATTCATTCAGATCTTAATATATCACAACATTCAAAAACCACATTCATTGATATCATAGATAATATATCACAGTCAGAATTTAGATATAAAATCGATATCTATGTAAGGTAACCACCTCGTTTTCTCGGATGTTATTACTTTCTCAGTTATCCTGAATAAATTTCTGACACCCTCACACTTTCACTGAATAGGCATTATATTAGGGCTCGACCATACCTTCTCACGCCCCACTAATTCATCTCCTGCCTACGCTTGCCTCTGACTCTGTCAGGGAGCCCTGCTTCTTTATGGATGTTGTTTAAGAAATAGAACTATAATGATTGCAATATAATATATACTCGTATGTGTATATATATATATATATATATATATATATATATATATGTGTGTGTGTGTGTGTGTGTGTCTGGGTGTTTTATATATATATATATATATATATATATATATATATATATATATATATTTGTATGTATGTATGTATGTATTCGTAAACTTATTCTAATACAAATATAACCAAATTAGAATGAAAGCCACATTCAACCACACACACACACACACACACACACACATATATATATATATATATATATATATATATATATATATATACATATATATATATATACATACATATATATATATATATATATATATATATATATATGCACAGTATGATCGTTATAGTACTCTTTGTCTTATGCTTTGCTGTGCTGTTTTCTTGATGTTTTTATTTCTAAGTTTTATGTATGTCCTTAATTTGTCCATCTTTTATGTCATATTTCTCAACTTTTGCGCAATGCCAATTTATGATTTTTAAATTCTGAGGTTTGTTACCTCTTTATATTTCGACCCTATGAAGGGAATGTAAGTTTTACGTTTTTATAAAGAAAATTATATTGTATTCTTCCTAATTTTTATTGAGAAATTTAATAACATTATTGGCAATAATAATAATAATAATTATTATGGTTGTCATCATTTCGTATAATAATAGCAGTAAAGAAGATGAATGTATTATTATAAGAAATACGGGAAATTATAGCAGTTAAAGTTACATCTTTTAATGGTAAGCATTGATCTTGATAACTCAGTTTTAATTCATATATTTATGGTGCTGTACTTCTCTCTTCAATTTGATTAAGTGTATACATGAGGACATGATCCATTATATTTGAATAATTGGCTTAAGTTTCAGAACACAGGTAGGCCATTTTGGGAATTTCAAGAACGCCGTTTCTTTTTTCTTTTTCTTTTGTGCTTTATCATATCCTATTTTAGCCTTTGGGAATTTTTAGAGTCTAGAAATAGGCAGACAACTAACACAATTTTTAACTTGATTATTATTTTAATGAGATCTTCATTATGAATGTTATTTTCATCTCAAGTGTAACTGCTATTATTTGTTTTAGATGCAATTACCATGCTTTAAGAGGTAAGGGCGAGTATAATGCAAAACCGTTTAAAAAATGTTGGTTTTTCTTATAGAAAATAATATTGCAATATTGTGGAGTCCAGGAGAACCTTTTTCTTTCATCGCTTTTACATTATCCCAGCCACAGGTTGGGGTCATTGACTGTCAGGGCTCGCTTTGAACGGTATTGGCTATGAAGCAGAAACGTTTTAGGGAGGTTTGGAAAATGTGCATATGTGTAGCGATGATTGTAAGCTCAAAAACTAAGAGAGAGAGAGAGAGAGAGAGAGAGAGAGAGAGAGAGAGAGAGAGAGAGAGAGAGAGAGAGAATATCTAGTGTGTACAGTATGTACAGTAGCTACGTAGAACAAGAGGAGAACGCAAAATATGTGATATTTTAGCATTTGTTCAAATAGCTTTTAACTGAAAGAAGACAGAAAGAGAGAGGAATATTCATCGTATAGGTGTGAGATTCTTATAGCGAGGGTGTTGGCTCCCTAAGCTACGCGTTGCTTTGCCCTTTTAAGGCAGTAGTTGAAAGGTTCGCCGAGATGAGGTCAGGAAGGAATTGATTTTTCTTCTTATAGAGAGAGATAGAATGGACAGCCTATTGCGTCATCGTGTAGAATAAAATGTTAGCTGCATACACTCTCTTCTTTCTAACGATTCAGGATGAGCTAAAAGTCTTGAAG
>NC_090725.1:259760765-259763265 GCF_036898095.1 Palaemon carinicauda | reverse complement strand
ATACACTTGACAATACTAAGATAACTGAAAAATTCTTCTTCACTCACGGGTTAACTATTGCTTTGTAATAGTTTAGTGGCTAATTTCCACTGGTTAAGGGTAGAAGACACTCTAGCTATGATAAGCAGCTCTTCTAGGAGAAGGACACTCTAACTCTAGTGTTGGTTAGTCCGATAGCCTCTGTACCATGGTCTTCCACTGTCTTGGGTTAGAGTTCTCTTGTCTGAGGGTTCACTCAGGCACACTTCTATCCTTTTTTATTTCCTTTCCTCTCTGGGCTATTTTCCTTGTTAGAGCCCTCGGGCTTGTAGCCCTGCTTTTCCAACTAAAGTGGGAAATAATAATACACACATTTTGTATATATATATATATATATATATATATATATATATATATATATACACACGTATACAATATATGTGTATATATATATATATATATATATATACACACATATATATATATATATACATACATACATACATACATACATATAGTAAATCCACAATAGACCTTTAGCAAATCCTTGCATAATAATGGTAGTTTGCCAAGATAAAGAATAAGAGAGTACTGATAAAAAAGGCATCCAGGATAAGATGAATCACAGCAAAAGTTGTGGAAAATCAAACGCTAAGAAGTTGTAAACATGGGAATATTTCAAGAAAAGCTTCATAAAACAGAGGTACATTTATGGCGTTAATTAAAGGAAATGTGTAATTTACTGGGTTAATTACCTTTTTTTTCGAAGAAAATTTGTTTTAACATATTGTTAGAAGATAGAAAACTTTGTTTTTAACATATCTTCAGAAGAGAGAAAACTGAAATTTTGTGTTCAATCAAGAAAAGTGGTAAACTGTATGGTGTAACTAAGAAATAATATATAGTTAACTTTATATGCAACGAGGTGTATAAGAGTTATACGAAAGCTGAATAACTGCCGACGGCAGTAAAGTTTTAGCCTCACCTCTGGTATAGCGATTAACGAAGTTTGTCAACGTTGGAACTGGTCAGTGCTCATCGGTGTCACATGAAATTCCTTATTGAAAACGAGAAGAGTAATACCTGATACCACCACTTACGGGAATGAGGGCATATATATATATACAGTATATATCGTGCTATTAAAGATGCATTATGATTATTATTGTGGTTGTAGTTGTATTTTAGATGTGTTGGAACTTGTTGATATTGGCGATGACATTGAAATACTGCCATTGCGAAAATAAAATTGCGCAGAGAGAGACAAGTTCACCTAGTGCTGACCTGTTAAACTGACCTTGTTCGGGCCTACAAGGAAGCGCAAGAAGGGTAGTTTTTTTCTGTTTAAGAGTAGAGAGATGTTGCCAGAGACAGTGACTTTTGAATCCTGTAATTGCAGGTGCAGGTTTAGTTGTAGACTGTAATCGCACACCTATCCACATACGAGTGAGGTACGTGCACATACCTTGCTTAACATCCTCACTTGCAGCAGGCAATGAATATGAAATTCTATTTTGAGAGTTGATCCCATGTGAGCTTCAGATTATTATACATGCTTAAGTGATTGCCTTTAAAGTGAAAAAACTTATCTCTCTCTCTCTCTCTCTCTCTCTCTCTCTCTCTCTCTCTCTCTCTCTCTCTCATAACTATTATAGAAGAGTTTCCTCGAAAGCAAAGCGCCTGTTTGTAGAAGTGACTCGATGTAAGGAAGGGAGTCGGGAATGCTTAAAAAGGATTACAGGATACTTAAAAATAGGTTAAAGAGGCGTTGGTAAAATGACATCTGACCCCCACACCCCTTATTTTTAATTCACCTTTCACCTGTTCCCCCCATCCCGCCCCACCCTTTTGTATTCCTTTTGAATCCTTGGATTACATATGGCCTTGCGACCCAAATAAAAGGAGAACTCCATCGTAATGTGTTTTCATTTCAGTGCTTGGGTTCTGGTTTCGTTTGCTATTGTGTTTTATATCTCAACATGTTCTTGGCTTAGATATGGTAGGAGTGATAGGACTTTGTTGAGTAAGGAAATTTTTGCAAATCTTTCTGTTTCTACAAATGTATGTTTTATTGAATGATAATTACTTTGGGTAGTTCCCTCCTTTCTTTTTCTACAAATTTTTGGTTTTTCTTTAAATTTGTTTTTTACTGAATGATAATCTCTCTCTCTCTCTCTCTCTCTCTCTCTCTGCAAATTAAAAATTTTTTACTGGATGATAATTACCTCTCTCTCTCTCTCTCTCTCTCTCTCTCTCTCTCTCTCTCTCTCTCTCCTCTCTCTCTCTCTCTCTCTCTCTCTCTCCCCACTTGAACTTCCTGTGTTAGGCCGACGCTGACCTTATATGACCCAGAAGGCATGAGTCATAGGCCTTCGTCGAGCTTATAAGGGACCTGTGGCTGACGCCTGAATTTATTATCGATGCCAATGGTCTGTTGTTCGAGCTCTGAGGAGGACACGTGCGAAAGTGGGATCCATGGGCTGCTACAGGCCAGATTTCACTCCTCTTTTGTTCTGCTCTT
>NC_090725.1:259740765-259755765 GCF_036898095.1 Palaemon carinicauda | reverse complement strand
GAGGAACACCAAATATCACAATCTTATAGCCACTATGGTGCCCACCAAGATCTACTCTGCAATCTACTTCTTAATAATTCAGTAATGATGCTAAGAAACCCCTCCCTATTCCCACCCGTTTAAGTTTAAAACAAAGGTCTCATTATTAACACGGTCAAAGGCATCAATAAAATAAAGGCGATTCATTCTAACTACCTGACCAATATTCTGTATAGCATTGGAGAATATTAGAAGGGTATCACATGCTCCATGGCCTTTGTGAAAGCCAACTGCAAACTAGAGAATAGATGATAACCTTCGGCATACCTAATTAGACGTTAAACAAATTTGGATAATGTGGAGGTTATGGAAATTGAGCGGTATATCGGTAGGGTTAGAGCTACTGCAAACATATTAACCAAATGGAGTAACATTACCAATTCTCTAAAAAGTGCTAAGACCAAAAAAAATAGCAGACAACGTAGGAGCTGAGAAATCAGCAGTTTATAAAAAAGAAAAAATGAAAATACCATTTGGATCTAAACCTCCATAAGCATAAAAATCCAATAAAAGTGTTTTAATTTCATAGGACCAAAAAGTTGAACTAGCTAGTTTAGCTTCAGGGAAACAGAAGTGAGGAAGATTGAGTTTTTCATAACTGCCAGCTGTCAAATACATTAGCTAAAAGAGTTGCCTTTTCCTTCGGGCAGTGAATGACAAATTCATGTGGTTTAAGCTAAGGAAAAACTGTTTTGTCCATAACAAAGACTGCAGTTTAAGGGTAGCCCACCATTTATTTTCTTGATTTGTACCAGAAATTATTTCTTTTACGGTCAAATTGTATTACTTTCCAGTTGAAAAGACAGCTATTAGATGAGTATAGTTTTTCAAAGTTAAATGTGATCTATTACTTTTCCAAAGATGATAAGCATCCTATTCTTCCAAGTAAGCACGTATACAATCATCATTGAACTCGGATTTGTTCTTCATTCGGTATTTTAACGCACTGAAGGAATATCCCTATCAATTAGGTTGACCAGATTTTCATTTAAAGATTGATTGATTCATTTGGAGTTTTCTGAATTAATCCATCTTTAAATGAAAATATCGTCTACATAATAGAGGACAATAGGCCTAACTCGTATACAATTTTAACCAATTAAGATGATGAAAATCACTCAAAATGCCATTTTAGTCTGCTTGAGATTTTCTACATATCTTACAAGAGTATGACACGTTAATGCCATGCTGCTCAGTCGTAATTACTAGCTGGGTCAAGACATGATCAGACTTCCCAACTGGAGTACTAACTTTGCTTGTTTTAACACCAGGAGAATCAGAGTGTACTCGCTCCAAGCAGATACCAGGCTTGTGAGAAGCATCACATGATATGATCACAGTCTGATTCAGAGGGAAAGTCAAGAGCTCTTTTAGAAGAATCAGAATTTAACCTCTCCTTATGGTGAGCATTGAAAAAATTTCCATCAATCTTAAAAGAGGTCTTTCCATCATCATTTTGTATCTTAGCCCTGGTGCTAAGAAGATGTACGATTATTCTACGTATCTACACATTTGAAGCTTTAAAAGACATGTTTATTTTCTTTTATAAGTGGAATAAGAACTCTCTTATTACATTTGTAGAAGAAACAAAAATTAAAGTTTCAAATTTTTTTCTTGGTCAGTAATTAACATTCACAATTCTCGTCTCTAAAGGAGAAACGACTGAACAGTTTCTTCGTATATTTTCAACCTTGACTTTCGTTGACTCATTGACAATCCTAGTTACTTCCGTATCTCTTGCACACTCTCTAATACATTTCTTTGTTCATTAGTTCTGTAACGTATAAGCCCCCTCATCTTTCCACCAGGTTAAAAAGCTATTCCCGTATATCTATGCAAATCAACCATTTCCAGTCTCCCATTATCCATACTGACATTTACTGATCCATCTTCCAGATTTCCATCTACCCTCTCAATTACTCACAACTTTTTCTTCTCGCATTCACTTCACTAGATCATGGAGTATATCTTCATAAACGACAATCACCTTTTGTCATTTACAATCATCAGCCATTTTACACGTCTTTTACGATCCAATTTCTTGCCTCACAGATTTGCACCTTTGGCTACTCTCCTTTGTATTACTTCTTCATAAAAATATGAAGTAGCCATGGACATAGCTCTTCCCATCTTTTTTTTTTTTTTTTTGCGCTTGCGCGGAGATATCAATGTGAAGGAAAGGTGCGGATTGTACGAAATTTAAGGAATAATTATCAATCATGTTTACATGACAGTTATTATAATGACCAAGAATGCCAAGGGTATATCAACTAAAAAGGAGCCTAACTGCTTGGTATGTATCAGCTTCAAAGTCAGTTAGTCCACGGATCATGGAGACCCCATAGAATTGCCTTGAAAACGGTTGTCTATCATATTCACATAATAATTATTGAACCCTTCGTTGAAAATTGATAATAGTTTAAGTACTACGCTACATTGACTATAACACGAGTAATAAAAGAAATAGTGGTTATCACAATTTTATCCAAATTGATTATATTAAAATTATTAGTGCTGCAAACATCGTTATAATATCAGGTGTAAGCAGCCCCAAACCTCAAATATTGTTTTTATTACAACAAACGAGAACATAAGACATACCATTTAATGTAGTATCAGCTAGAAATAATGGTTTGTAGATAAAGAAGAGAAAGGTAATACATTAAGTGGATTATCAATAACATGAATCACAGCAAGGTGAAGGTGATGTTATATATTGCTGACTGCACGTGCCAAAGTGACGTCAGCTACCATGCAATTAGAGCCAGTCTCCGGAAATAGGCTAATTACCTCTAATCCCAATTCACTTCGAGCCAGACGTGTGTGAGAGAGAGAGAGAGAGAGAGAGAGAGAGAGAGAGAGAGAGAGAGAGAGAGAGTTTAGTTCAAGTGTGCCAGAATTTGAAATTTCAGAGAGGCGAGGGTAGCGCTGCGTTATTTATTCTTGAGAACACACACATGAATATTATGTTAATGTTTTAGTGTTTATGAATGAGTGAAAGTTGGTAAATATGTAGACTTCCTTGCGCGCACGCATGTTCAACAAATTCTGGGATTTTGGTCATGTTGAACAATCAGAAATACATTTATTTTTTCCAAATATTATTTTTTTATAATTTTATTAATTTTAAGTCTATAAAACGAATATTAACATCTTTGTTTGTATAGAATTCAATTCCAATAATTGCTACATCACGCATAATTTCAACAAGCGTTGTGCGTGTACTGCTTGCCATCAGCTACATTATATACACTGATAAGTACAAATTCTCTCGTTCATATTCACCATGAGAAACCATTAACTTATATAATTTTGCTGTCTATTACATGTAAAACGTGAAAGATTATTAATTCGTGAGCAGTTTCGCAGTTTACAGAATTGCGAACAATTTCAGGATTTGATAGGACTTGCATATTTTGAACTTGATGCTACCATATTATCTAGCAATCAGAATCGATATCTCATAAGCGTTTTTTTTTTATCCATAAGTCACTGCATGTAGTGCATAGTAATAAATTTGGATTTCAATTAAATAGGGTTTTTTGTATTGTAGGTCTCGTTGCTGTTAGGTAATATAAGTTTAATGACAACCTTATTTGCTCACTCGTTACTTTGGTGCCCACTTTCTCTCTCTCTCTCTCTCTCTCTCTCTCTCTCTCTCTCTCTCTCCTCTCTCTCATGTTAGTGAATATTCCAGCAGTTTTCTCATCTGCGACATCCATAAAACGTGATTTATGATGTTTCCAACACGGCGGATCGCTAATTTGCATCATACGTCCTTGTGTTTTTGATACGTCGGTTTGATTTTTTTTTCTTTTTTACACCCTGCTGTTTTAAACATTCGATATAGAAGATGATGAAGTATAGCCTTTCATTAGATTTAATATTTTTTAAAATACTGTATACTGTTGCTGCTGCTGTTCATCCGTAACGTGTGCATTTCACTCGGCCATCTATCACCGCTAAATAGCCGTGATCTTTCCTTGTTAACGGACTGTTTGGCCCACAACAATGATTCCCTCCAGCTCTGCTGTTTTCTTTCCTTTTCTCTCTGCCTTTGGAACGAACGTTAATGAATGGGTAGAATGGAAGGGCACGCGCTGGCTCTTTGGATGTCTGGCTCCACCCCCATATCCCCTGCCCCAATCCCCCTGGGGTTACTCCGCCGGTTTTTGGGGGTCAAGGGGCAGCTAGAGGGGCAGTGTAGACTCTGGCATGCTCTGTGGTGCTGGGAAAAATTTTAAAATAGAGATGGAGAAACGGCTATCGTAGAAAGGGAGAGAAAGAGAGAGTGACCTTTGGATGTAGGGGTCTTGTTGGGAATGTGATGCGCGAAAAAAAAGAAAAAAAAGAAAGCGAGGCTTACTGATGTGTGGAACCGAGTATAAAGATTGAGTTTTGAATAGAAGTTAACGAACATAGGTTTAGCGATTAACATTTCCAAAGCATTCAAGTGGGTGAAAAAAAAAGATATTGGTTGAAGTTTAGAAGTTGAAACGACTTTAACTATAAATAACTGAAGGAATCTACGTTATAAAAGAACACTTAGGATGAGAATTTTAAATAAACCAGTGCACACACGCACACACACTCGTGTATATATATATATATATATATATATATATATATATATATATATATATATATATATATATATATATATATTGCAGAACAAAGGTCTCAGACATGTCCTTCCACTTGCTTATGTTTATGATCTTTCTATGCCAGTCCATACCCGCAAACTCTCTTAGTTCGTCAATTCTTCGTCTTCTCTTCCTTCCCTTGCTTCTTTTGCGATCTCTAGGGATCCGTTCTTTTATTCTTAATGTCCATCTATTATATGTCATTCGCATTATACGTTCTGTCCACGTCCATTTCTTTTTCTTACATGTTAGAATATCCTCTACTTTAGTTTACTCTCGTATCCATTTATGTTTTTGTATTTGAGATTATCGTATAGGTCTACATACATAATGTACATGTGGATACAAATTTCTTCCATGTATAAACAGGTTGTCTGTTTGTGTGAGTAGCTACGAATGTGAGGTAAGGGTATGAAGAGAAGAACCGATTCCATATTTGTGAAAGGTAAATTAGATGGGCCAAACATAGTCTTCCTCGCCACCTTTACCCCATACCCCATTATCGGTGAAGGACACGAGAGTATATTAGTGTTGGATCATGGCTTATATTGAGCAGCCAATTGGCTAATGGCTGCTAAACCCAAGGGGTCATGTTTATGATGGTCCAATATGGCAAGATACTAACATCTTTGATGATCACGCATGGCAACCAGATCCTTTTGCTCAATTTCTTTGAAATGAGAATATATATATATATATATATATATATATATACATATATATATATACATATATATATATACATATATATATATATATATGTGTGTGTGTGTGTGTGTGTAAACCGTTTTATATCATTCAAAAGGTTGTGGGACTGATGGTGTGTTTGTTATGGGGGAAATAAACCCATGTTTTTTTTTTTCAGACTATGAAAGAAAGTACTATATAAGAGCGTAACCGAAGATGTTGAAACAATGTGTTGTACGGTAAAGACCGTGTGGAATTCAAGATTATGGAAATTCGTTCCTTTAATTAGTGTTGATTGTTAAGGAAAGTTCAAATAAGATACAATGGATTATTGCTCTTATTATACAGCATATTAATAAGTTGAAATATTATTCATGGTAAAGTCCTACGCTTCTAGCACATTTGAGATGTTTGAAATCAAGTTCTAAAGACTATTTTTTAGAAGATTTAATCTTAGATCGAAATCTTCATTTGAAAGTTACGGCCAAAAAATGTAAAATCGTTGACAGTAAAGGTTCTACGTAAATTTCAGATCGGGAAAGGCGGTATATTTTAATTTGGTAATTTCCTATGGAGGACTAGAGACGTGATTTATAAATTTCATGTCGTAAAAAATGTATTATGTAATTTTGTAGATAAGCTTTAGATCTAAGAGAGATGAAAACTTTAATAGTGAATATTCTTCTGAAATTGATTTTATAGAGTAATGGAGAAATCTTAGACCTTGAAACCCGTAAGAAATTTTAGCAGAAAAGAAAATTTTATAGAGTTGAAGATTTGGGAAATCTGAGACTAGGGACATCTGCTTCACGTATTGGTGAGGGAAAATGTGGACTTATTTATATACCAAAATGTTATTTGCAAATGTGGGACTAAAACAATTGTGAGTCCTGGACTGGTATAATGCTTGGATAAGCAAATTATAGATTGTAAACGTAATTTGTAAAGTTTCTTATCAGAGACGTTAAAATTCTTGCCCTTTTTATTACAAACTGGAAAGCTTCCAGTAAAATTATTTTAAGGAATTTAAATTTTAAATGTCATTTTTGATGTTTTAGACTAGAGTTTTCTGAATTGCTGTCTTGCAAATTGATTGTGGGATTTTAGATAAAAACCTGTAAATATGTGGCTGGCATCGCCTTTTATACAGTTTTTGAACAAATGAAACTATAATGTAAGGGTTCTAATAAGCCTTAAACTGCAGACGTCCTTTGGAAATTTTTGACCAGCGAAGCTATAAAATATTAGGCGACTAAATCTACAAGGGAAATATCAGCTATCTGTATAGACAAGGGAAGTTTTAGATCAAAGATTACAAAGTCTTTGTCAGTAGATGGTTATCATTATTATTACTTGCTAAGCTACAACCCTAGTTGTAAAAGCGGGATGCTATAAGCCCAGGGGCTCCAACAAGGAAAATAGCTCAGTGAGGAAAGGAGACAAAGAAAAATAAAATATTTTAGGAAGAGCAACAAGATTAAAATAAAGATGCAGATGTCATATTATAGTGATATTGAAAATTTATAATGTAATTGAACAAGGCAATCTTTAGAGCAAAACCCTGGAAATTTTAACGCTGAACGTCCTTTGTAAAATGTTCTAGACTAGGGAAGTTTAACTTTTATTTTTCCCTTTGGATGAGTTTTTTTTTTTCTGGAAAGCAGTGAGGATTTTGGAATTTGTGCATCCTTCATAGTGTTTTAGACCAGAGAACAAGCAAAAGCGATCCTTTGAATTAGTATGCAGAGAAAGTTTTAAATAAAAAATAATTGAAAACCTGAGGCTACCGACGTTCTTTGTAAAGTTTCATATTAAAAAATCTACAAAGTATTTATCCTGCATGAATCCCCGTTTAAAGTTTGAGACCATTTTTTAAAGGTTTGGACAAAATTTCATATACTTTACATCAGAATAGCCATGGGGGGTTAAACCTAAAACTAGGAAAGACTGCAAACGCCCTTTGTAAAGGTTCAAACTAGAGAAGCTTAGTGTACATTCGGAGTTTTAGATTTAAACAGCACGAAATATTAAATCAAGAACGTCATTGTAAGTTATAGACACTCCGGAGGGACTGCGAAATCATAAACCGGCGACGATATGGATTGTTATGCGAAATGTCAGTCACCACGAGAGGCGCCAAGTGTCACTTGAAGGGACAAAACTAACATGCCGGTGTCCCCGCATCAATCTCCGTTCTTTTGATCTTCAAGGTTCAAGAACTCTCTCTCTCTCTCTCTCTCTCTCTCTCTCTCTCTCTCTCTCTCTCTCTCTCTCTCTCTCTCTCTCTCTCTCTCTCTCTCTCTCATATTTCGTATGCTGCTGTCAGTTATGATATAGTATTAAAGATAGAATCCCAGTAAAGAAAAAAATATAGGTGATATGTAATTTTGAATAAGCCCATCATGGAGTATGGTATTCCTACGTTATATTTATTAATGTTTTTTTACTCATACAAATGACTCTTGATTAATTGTTAAATGTTGGCAAATCCATCATATCTAATGCATAATCTAAGTCATTCTTAGTCATATTTTATTTCAAGTATAGCTTTAATGTTTATACCTAAAACGTAAGGTAGAATAAACGAAATATGGCTATTGTTATTTGTCGGTTCATGGCCATCCATTTGGAATACATAGCACCTCTAACGTCATTTATATGATAGTGATTAGACTTCAGAACTAATGACAAGAGTGCTCGACTCTGTACGACCATCAGCGTGTAAAATCTCTTGGTGCACCGTTGTCTTTTAATTAGTACTTATCACTCCGTTTATCAGAGTTCGCAAACTCCAACTGACAACAAGTAGTTCTATTAATTGCTTAACATGCTCCAGTGGCTGAGTGATTTAACTCTTGGCCAGATGCGGTCCCCTGTAGATAAATAAGGCAGAGAGCTCTCAGTGAGGGGTTTGTCAGGGTGTTATTGTTGCAATGACACTGATAAGTTCGTATATAAAAGCCAGTATAATTGCTATTAGATTTTATCATATTTATGTATCCAATACTGTTATTGTTCTAATTATCAATAGTATTATCAAGTATGCAGTAACGTTTTACATTATTTTACTTTCTTAATTTTCTTTATGTTAACGTATGCTGTCGGAATTTTGTTAGACTTTGGTAGAAGGTCGACCAGTGATCAAAAAATCTTGGTGGAAGGTCAGGCTTTTGTTGAGAGATTTTGTGGAAAGTTAGCCAGCCTGTAGCCAAGAAATTTTGGGGAAAGTTAGCCAGTAGTCAAGAGCTTTTGGGGAATGTTAGCCAACAGTTCAGAGATTTTTGGGAAAGCTTTCCAGCAGCCAAGGTATTTTGGGGAAAGTTAACCAGCAGTCAAGATATTTTGGTTAAAGTTACCCAGCAGCCAAAATATTTTGGTTAAAGTTACCCAGCAGCCAAGATATTTTGGGGAAAGTTAGTGAGTAGTTCAGATATTCCATGGAAAATTACCGAGGAGTCAAGAGATTTAGGGTAAAGTTAGCCTGCAGTTCACAGATTTTGGAAAAGTTACTCTGCAGTTCAGAGATTTTGGAAAAGTTAGCCTGCGGTTAAGAGATTTTGGAAAAGTTAGCCGGTAGTTCAGAGATTTCGGAAAAGTTAGCCGGCAGTTCAAAGATTTCGGAAAAGTTAGCCTCCAGTTCAGAAATTTCGCATAAGTTAGAGGGCAGTTCAGAGATTTTGCAAAAGTTAGCCAGCAGTTCAGAAACTTTGCAAAAGTTAGTCGGCAGTTCAGAGATTTAGAAATAAGTTAGACTGCAGTTCAGAGATTTCAGAAAAGTTCACCACCAGTTCAGAGATGTCGGCAAAGTTAGCCTGCAGTTCACAGATTTTGAGAAAGTTAGCTTGTACTTCAGAGATTTCAGAAAAGTTAGCCTACAGTTCAGAGATTTCGGAATAGTTAGCCTATAGTTCAGTGATTTTGGAAAAGTTAGCCGGCAGTTCAGAGATTTCAGAAAAGTTAGACGATAGTTCAGAGATTTTGGAAAAGTTAGCTGGCAGTTCAGAGATTTTGGAAAAGTTAGCCAGCAGTTCAGAGATTTCGAAAAAGTTAGCCGGCAGTTCAGAGATTTCGGAATACTTAGCCTGCACTTCAGAGAATTTGGAAAAGTTAGCCGGCAGTTCAGAGATTTCCGAAAAGTTAAGCTGCAGTTCAGAGATTTTGGAAAAGTTAGCCTTCAGTTCAGAGATTTCGAAAAAGTTAGACGGTAGTTCAGAGATTTTGGAAAAGTTAGCCGGCAGTTCAGAGATTTTGGAAAAGTTAGCCGGCAGTTCAGAGATTTCGGAAAAGTTATCCGGCAGTTCAGAGATTTCGGAAAAGTTAGCCGGCAGTTCAGAGATTACGGAAAAGCTAGCCGGCAGTTCAGAGATTTCGGAAAATTTAGCTGGCAGTTCAGAGATTTCGGAAAAGTTAACCGGCAGTTCAGAGATTTCAGAAAAGTTAGCCGGCAGTTCAGAGATTAGGGGAAAGTTAGCCGGCATTTCAGAGATTTTGGGGAAAGGTAGCCGGCAGTTTTGAGATTTCGGAAAAGTTAGCCGGTAGTTCAAAGATTTTGGAAGAGTTAGCCGGCAGTTCAGAGATTTTGGAAAAGTTAGCCTGCTGTTCAGAGATTTCGGAAAAGTTAGCCGGCTGTTCAGAGATTTCAGAAAAGTTAGCCGGCAGCTCAGAGATTTCGGAAAAGTTAACTGGCAGTTCAGAGATTTTGGGGATAGCCAGCAGTTCAGAGATTTCGGAAAAGTTAGCCGGTAATTTAGAGATTTCGGGGAAAGTTAGCGGACAGTTCAGAGATTACGGAAAAGTTAGCCGGCAGTTCAGAGGTTACGGAAAAGTTAGCCGGCAGTTCAGAGATTTCGGAAAAGTTAGCCTTCAGTTCAGAGATTTTGGAAAAGTTAGCCGGCAGTTCAGAGACTTCAGGGAAAGTTAGCTGGCAGTTCAGAGATTTCGGAAAAGTTAGCCGGCAGTTCAGAGATTTCTGTGAAAGGTAGCCGACAGTTCAGAGATTTCGAGGAAAGGTAGCCAGCAATCAAGAGATTTTGGGAAATTTTAGCCGGTAGTCAAGAGATTTCAGGAAAAGTTAGTCAGCAGTTCAGAGAATTTGGCGAAAGTTAAGCAGCAGTCAAGAGATTTTGAGGAAAATTAGCAAGCATTCAAGAGAATTATGGGAAAGTTAGCCAGCAGTTCAGAGATTTCTCGAAACTTACCTAGCAGTCAAGCAATTTTCTGGAAAGTTGGCGGGCTTTTTTGAATTTCGCTTATAGTTAGCCAGCAGTCAAGAAATTTCGGGTAAAATTGGCCTGTTTATAAAGTTAATGCTTATATATATATATATACAGTATATATATAATTTTAGAGACTGACCAAGTATCTCATTTTGCAATTTATATCTTTGGTGCATCTCGAATTTATCTGATGGTGCGTTGCGTTTTTTTGTAGCCCTTTTTGATATGTTAAAACTATGCCTACAAATGTTTGCAAAAACATATTTCTTTGCTCCTTTTGACATTATGAGTAGGCCTAATATTAGGTTCCTTTGATTTTTACGGCATCATCCAGACATGCCTTATGAAACCTGTCCACCCTCTTAGTCAAATATCTTCACTGTCTTGTAGCCTATATTTTGTAATCTCATCAAATCTCTAGAAGGCTTTATCATCCCTGCGTTACATTCACTTCAAACAACATCTTCATTTGCATCATTTATTCAGAAATTCATTTATTCATTAACTTTTCTTTATACAAGCAATCCTGTGTAAATTTTGTATTCCTTATCTTTTTCTGTTTTGTTACTATTTTCTTGATTACCATATGCATCCTCTTGTATCTTTGCCATGTTCTCTCCATTTATGTAAATTATTCGAATTTTCTCTCGCTGAACCTTTTATATCCCCATCCCACCACCTACTGTTTTTATTCCCCGTTTTTACACTCCTTTATCCCCCTCTCCACAAAAACATCCCGGCTGTATGATTCATTGTTATTAACGTAACATTATGATATCACTAATGACGGTGGAAATTTTTAATCGAGTTTCCAAAGCTTGGTAATTTCATCTCGAATGGTCACGCATTTGCTCTTTGCTTAGTTTTAATATACAACTAACTGTTAAGGATATTTTTTTCTAGAATTATAAAAATCCTTATATTTGTTAAGAAAAAAATCACCAGTGAAAGTGGAGGTCGTTGTGCGATATTTTTTCACCTTAAAGTAGATGTTAATGTTTTCATTTCCTTATAACCTCTTGTATTCTATTCTTATGAGGATATGATGAAGGCAACATTTTGTTTCGTTTTTGTTTTGCTTCGAGACTATTTTTAATTTTCATTCATAGATATACTTCTTGCTATGATTGAGCTTATAGCTGAAGCCAGTGTACATATTATGTAGCCTGAAAAGCTCAAAATTCAGATGTTGATAACTCGCCAACTAAAAATCAATTCTTCCAGAAAAACTAATAATTCTATTTAATAAGTATGGAATGGAAAATGCATATGAATCAGCAATATTATTCAGAGTCAGGATACACTCCCCACTCATATTTTATATGTAGTTATTAAAGTAGGTTATTTATTTTTGTATATATATATATATATATATATATATATATATATATATATATATATATATATATATATATATATATATATCTGTCGACAAATCGCAATTTTTCAAAACGTGTTTTCGTTCCTAGTCTGTGAAACTGAATACAGTATCTGGTCCGAGAAAATACTTTATATCTCCAAAAATACAATTTCACACAGCTGTTATGCGTATGTGCAATAATCAACGCATACAATAGTGAAACCTTTTGATTTTCAAATGATTCTGCTCACTTTTATTGGCTGTGGCAACGACCTTAATCGGCGAAAGCTACCCTTTTCCCCCATCGAATGAAGAAACAAATAATACAACCCAGTGGTGAAGGACCCTATTAGTAAGGCCGTAGTTCATTTTCAAAGCCCAGGAGGCGTCATGTTCAATCAATCAGTCAGGCGGTCGATCAGCAAGTCCATTATACTAGAGTTATCATGTGGAGTCTGTTAGATGCTATATAATAGATCATCCTCTTTTTGTAACCGAAAGGTTTCCAAAGAAGCCTTTATTCTACTTTTGTAAAAGTTATGTGATTGTTTAGCACGGTTTGTAAATTTTTATACACATAAGTTACTACAATTGGTTACATATTGCCACCATTTGCTGTATATGTATGTCGAAGTAAATTTAAGATAGTGCAAAGACGGCTGACTCAAATATTTTTGATATTTCATGTGACTAACCTGAATTCATTAAATATTTTCTTGTATCTTTTATGGTACTTGAATTGCTTATTTACTTTATAATTAGCGTATATGGGTCCATAATGATAATCCTTAAAGATTTGGAGATGTCAGTATTATTTCAATAAAAGTTAAATCGTAGTTTTCTTTAAATTCAAGCACCATGGTATTGGAGCTCTCTGATATAATGATTGTAAAGAACCAAAATCGCTTATAATGAAATTTCCCTTATTACGCGTTTAAAGGTGACGTGAAAAGAGCTCTGTCCTCCTTAGGTATTTTTCTCTTATATGCTCCAGAGACCATTGATAAATGGGATTTAAAGATGCAATTTTACTGAATGGGTACGGACACGTGAAAAGGTCTGGTGGCTATAAAAAAGAAAAAGGAGAAGAATAAGATTCCGGAAGACCCCTTTTACACGGCCCTTTGAGGGATTCTCCTCAAGAGGGGACTTTAAAGGGAAGTTGGGTGTGAAAGGAGGAGGGAGGGGCCTTTCTTAAAAGGGGGAGGTTCACGGGAAGGTTTAAGTAAGAAAGGAGATCTTTTACTTTGCATTTTATGTATTTTTAATGGTTGTTTCTTGTCCATGTTATAATAAGTAGTAATTTCGTTTGTGTTGGTAATATTTTGTATGTTAGTTATTGCGAATAAAATGCTACATCGAAGTTTAATGTTCTGTGTGAATTTTAAGAAAAACTAATAGTTGCCTGGAACTTAATCTATATATTTTCCTAGATTTAGTTGATAATTTATGATATGTTCGATTTTGACTTTAAAGCATAGAAAGGTTTTTGTTACATTGTGTGTCTGATTAGTGCTTTACATAATAAATATGTCAAACGTAAAACTACTGTATCGTTATTATGTTGAAACAGTCAATATAAATAGAGGGCAAACGTTTTATAGAATTTGTTGCTTGAAACAGAGTTTAACTCTAAGAAATCCAGGAATTTCTGCAGATAAACATTTTTATAATCTTCCCTTTTTCTTATCTTATGGAAATCTTAATGCAAAATAAATTGTAAAGAACGCATCACTCTTCATATGCTATAATAATAATAATAATAATAATAATAATAATAACCAACACTGAGTGAGTGGAAAGGAACCTCAGTTTAATAAGGAATGAGAGAAAAACATTCTTATATTTATTTCCATTACCATTTCAAACATCCGTGTGTTCATAATCATGTTTATGGGTAAAAGAAAGTAAAACATTATAGAGAAAGCTGTGCATAAATATTGTAAACAAGTAAAATTTAGAATCAGAAAAGGCATATTCAGGCAATTTCCAACCGGAAACTAGAAATTTCTTGGTTAAGTTGTAGCCTTTTAGATTTAAAAAAAGAATTGACTCAGGTATTCTTATTTCATTTTCATATGAGAAGTTATCTAATAAGAACGACTACTTACAATCCATGTTACAGTGATCTCGTATGCTGGTCTGCAAATGTTTGGACAAGGCTCTGCCAGTTTGGCTGCTAATTCCCTTGTGATCTTGGTAGCGAGAAAAAAATGCATTTTAGGGGGGCTCCCCCCCCCAAAAAAAAAAAAAATGGGGGGCTCCACAAAAAATTAATGCATTTTTTTTACTCGCTACCAATATCAAAAGGGAATTAGCAGCCGAACTGGCAGAGCCTTGCTGTCCAGCATACGGCTTTTTCTTAAGGAAGATGAGAGCTGGCGGTATTTTTACGCATAGGAGTGCGTGAAGTGGGCAGTTTTAAATGAAAAGAACAATGTAAAAATGGTTTTGAGAAATCAGATTCCACTTAGCCCACCAGCATTGTAGGAAATTTGCTTTTTTTTCTCAAGCAATTGTTGAAACTAAACAAAACCAAAATTTCAGTAAACGTCTTCTAAATTGATAAAGAAATTAGAGTTGGCTAACTAGTAGTAGTAAATCAATAAAAAGTATTGTTTTGCGAAAATGATGCGTGCAGTAAACCTAACTCGAGGGTCATTTTCTTGAAGAAATGAGCATTGCATGAGCACCCTGACATAGCCGGTCCTCGTCTGTTCGCTTGCATGTTTATTCTCACTCCCTTAGGGTCTTTTATTTTTTTTAACCAGATATACTAATGGAGATCAGTTGCGGACTGGTGTTAAACACACCAAATCAGATTTTTTTTTATAATTTCCCTAGCCCTTTGCGTAAATCTGTTCCCAGATCTAACCATAAATAAGTGTAATTCTCTCTCTCTCTCTCTCTCTCTCTCTCTCTCTCTCTCTCTCTCTCTCTCTCTCTCTCTCTCTCTCATAAGAAGACATATTTCTATTTCACTATGGATATAGAAATATGTTAAAGGGTTATGATTAATCGGCAATTTAAAAAAAAAAATTGGTCATTAGGCTTC
>NC_090725.1:259728265-259738265 GCF_036898095.1 Palaemon carinicauda | reverse complement strand
GAAAAAAATCCTTCCATAAAATGTCAGTTCATGCTTGGAAGGTCTATGAACATTTTACTGTGGACAGACTTACCCACAGTTACAAAAAGGCATACAGGAAGGTATCGGCGTGTGTTATCTTCCGAATCCGACCACCTCCATCTTCATGGTTATGCTAATTTCAAATCGTGAATATTCACAAACACTTTAACGAAAATTTCTCACCTGCGAGTGATTTATCAACACGCCTGGCCTTATACAGTTTTCAGGGGGTAGGTTGGGTATTGCAGATACAGAGGGCAGGGGAGATCCTTGGTTTTTTGCTTCCTTTTTTCCTGGTAGATGATTATCGCGTTCCAGCTCTCCGTTTATATCGATATTGTTAGTTTGGGGCATTGAGCGGCACCACTAAGTTGACCTGATAATGACGGGTCTCTAACGGCAATTGCTTGGCACATCTGCAATCTTCAGCTAGAGCTCCTTAGTCTTTACTATATTTTCCAATATTATTTATGGCTTCCTGATTTCACCTGGGCTCATTTTCCGACACGCGCAATGCTGGTTGAATTCTTACGATGTACTCTAATTCATTTCTTTATCTACGAGTTATTATTTGTGCCTTTAATTTTTTGCTTGATTGTACTGTAGCATCCCTTTCCAAAGAACCATTTATACCTGTTATTCAGAATATTAAAGATGTAACTGCTTTCGGTACGCGTAACGTTGTAGAGATTTGGTGGGTTTTTGTTCGGGTGTTCGCTGGTGTATGTAATCTCGTAAACGTGAGATTACATCGCGTGCGCCCCATTTCTCTGAACACTTTTCATGTTGCTCTCCGTACGTTTTTTATCGCCTGCAAACATTCTCTTGTCTTTCACGACCGTCTATTAGCTCATCACGCTTCCAGATTTTGATTATACATAACTTGCATTAAGCATTGTAAAATTTTCTCTCCTGTTTTCAAAAGACAACCATGCCTATGTGTTTATGTACCTTGGTATGCATATATTTATCTGCGCATTTATTTGTTTGCATATTAAAGATGCCGGCGAGTGGAACAGCCTACTGCCATTGTTCACCTCAGAAGTTGAAGAAATTATATAAAAAAAGGAACAACCGTGTTGCCTAGTTTAAAGGTTTAAGACTACTCATGATCAGCACTTAACCCCCATCCCACCCTAGCTAGGACTAGGGAGGGGTAGGCGATGGCTGCTAATGACTCAGCAGGTAAACCTATAGGCTACCCCAGACCCTGTATTCTTAACTCACAAGGATGGTGAGGTTGCAAACACTACAAGAAACTGTCGAGCTTTAGCGGGACTCGAACCCCAGTCCGGCATATCGCTAGGTAGAGACGTTTCCAATGGGGTTCATGAAGGAATGTCATAGTGCTTATGAAAATAGGAAGGTAAGGAGAGGAAAACTAATTAACGCTGAACTAGAAGTTACCAAAATTATCAGTGTTCTCAGAGTAAATGTTTAGTGGGGTTCCTGAGGGGACTTCTTCCTTCTTGTTCCTTTACATCTTGTCAGCCATTAGTTTTATCTGACTAGTTAAACAAAAAATCACTCCAATGGAGTGCTCTAAATCAATTCAATTTACTTGCTAATAAAGTGGATGATATGTTTATGAAAAAAAAATACTTCTTCGGAGCTTTTGCGCTGCTTAGTTACCCGTTTTGCTCCACACGCTGAAATTCTAAAGTTCTGGATTAGGGAGAGAATGGTGGCTTGGAAATCTCAGGGTTGGAAGCAAAGATTAGGAAACGTAAAGAAAAAGTTACCAGAGAAAAGTAATGCTGAAATAATACAATATAAAAAATTCTTATGGAAATGAAGAGAATGAAAATAGATATAAATTCTCTTTAATCAAAGCTCCAACAGTAATGGCGACATGTGTGAGATGAAACTATTAAGTAAAAACGGTAGAACAGGAAATCAATGAAGTATGGGATTATGCCTGGGTAATAAATCTGCGGAAAATAATAGCCTCCGTGGGGGCTATATGCTATACGTAGTAAATCATTTATTTTGTATTTTATTATTCATTTCCCTTTAGTAGCTGGATGTCATTTCGTTGTCAAATATTATTATTATTATTACTGTTGTTGTTGTTGTTGTTTTTCCTTTTGTTAAAGTAGCTGATATTGTGATATGTGAAGTAATTCCCTACAGTGAAATAATTGTATACAGGTTAATATTAGAATAAACACCAATTATAATTGATATTACTGTATTGTTATGGAAAGGAAATTCATGACATAAGTGTCTGTTCTGCTCTGCGTCACTTGATAGTATTTCTCACATATTTCCTTCCCACCAGGACTTTATAAATGCCTCCGTTTCTATTTTCTTTGTTAGTATATTATAATTATCGATCTTCTATATTTCAACCCATTATTTAAACTATTTACCTTCCCGAAGGATCATCTTTTCTGAAGTTGAATGTGCCATTTTACGACAGTCAACTGGGACGGTCTCATCACGCTATAATTGGTTTTTAAAACAATTGTATGATTTTGAATTACTCCTCAGGAGAGAGAGAGAGAGAGAGAGAGAGAGAGAGAGAGAGAGAGAGAGAGAGAGAGAGAGAGAGAGAGAGAGAGAGAGAGAGAATCATTATAAAGTCAAGGTAATTAGTTTTCTAAGTATGCTAAAACGAAGATTTTTATTGTAATATGTAAAAAGTTGAAAATTCAACAATGATTATTTCTACCACTCTGGGTATCGTTTTAGTATATATTTCTTTTTAACATTTTCTTTAGATCCGATAACATCCAATATCTTGAAAGCCATTTGTTTAGCACTAAGCAATAGTTTAGGGATCGAAAGTTTATTGTTCTCAAGAAAAATTTATTACTTCTTTTTGGATGTCAACGTGGGGCAACAATAGTAAATACGATAACTATGATTTATTTCGTAACAATATACCCCCTGGAGAGGCACAGTGATTCTCTGAGGGGGCGTGGATAATGCGGCTACTTCTTATAAGGTCTCGGGATGCGTGATGGCGTCGACAATCGATGGTTTATATTGCTTCTGCTCAACAGATACATGAAACCTTTGTCTGAGAGGCTACTGTAATATGTTTATTGAGTAAGACCCTTCTCTCTCTCTCTCTCTCTCTCTCTCTCTCTCTCTCTCTCTCTCTCTCTCTCTCTCTCTCTCTCTCAGTTTCCATTAGTGCCATGTATTTTATCTCCAATACGCAATTAAATCTGTATGATTCTGTGAAAACAAACACTTACTACTTTGAATATTATCTTATGTACATCTAGATATTTTGGCAAATTTTCCTTTATTAGTTTCTGAACTCTCTTTGGCACAGTTTTGTCTAAAAGCTTGCGCCATAGGCTATCGACTGTATGGAATGAGTACTAATCTCTTGTATTGGCCTAATAGAATTATTCATATGATATTTTCCCATATATTTCAAGTTACCCTATTTGATTCCAAGTGAGGCGCACGTTTTGTTATCGTTGGCGATGATAGTTATTGTTTTGTATGTACAGGAGTATTATGTTTCTTCACAAGTCTTTGTTTAAAACGTTCTACACTATCTTATGTTATTGCACAAAAGTAAAGTTTTTAGATATTTAATTAAAACAAAGGAAGTAATCTCTTTTATTTTAGGGAAAACATTGTCTATTAAATTTCTACTGTATATCTTCTTTCTCGGGATTTTCCCTTGATTGCCTTGAAACCCCCTAGAGGAAGTTATTCATGTGTTATAGCGTTGAGTAAAAAACTATTATTTGATAGATAACATAATAGTTTTCATATTGTGTATCCGTGTTTATTTCCCGTGATGTTCTGGTCATAGGTGCATGTATAATAGCGTTTAAATAGATGTTAAGGTTTATCCTTTGGGGATAATGGTTTGAGAAGAAAGAATGGGTTTAGGCAAAAATTCATCCTTTTCTCAGCGTCCGGGGGTCCTTCAATTAAAAAAAGGTTGCCAGCGTATTAGGGCTTGGTTTTGCTCATAATTTGTAGACGACGAGTGTAGTTTGACCACCAACCTTATACCCCATTTAACCTTTTATGTCGCTTCTTTAAGGAGAATTTTGTGTTAATTTTCATGAGTTTTACGAGGCATTCACTCCATTTTCTTAGCATTCATTTCATGTTGGGGCTCATAAATTATGTAGGATACACCGGACTTCGCTTAACCAGGGAGATTAGTCAGGTACCATTAGTTCATCAGAAATAAGCTGAGTAAAATGGCTGAACATAAGATATCTAGTTTTAGGAATAGTTTTTTCTTTTTTAAGTCAGCAATCAGATTTTGAAATAAAAGGAATTCTCTTCCTTTTATTTTTGTTTGGGTTTGTGGAGTGGGTGGTTGGTTTGAGTGTGGGGCTTGGTCTCGCATGCATATTTTGGCTTCTATTTGTCAATTCATACGTGAAGGTATTTTTGTCCGATAATATTTTTAACTGTCAGTTACTTCATCACTTGTGAAAAACTGAGGATGTTTTATTGTTTGTATGTCAGACTTTAGTACATATTTTGTCTTTTTATTATGTTGAATAGGGTTAGAATATTATAGAATTTTGAATGTTTAACAACCGGTGAAAACTAGACACCATTGAAACATAATCCCCTGTGTTCCTTTGCCCGGGCTTGGTTATGAGCCAATATCATCATCTCGGCTATGAATGCATCTAAACTAGCGACTGGTCCTTAGAGCGGCAATTTGGCAACATAAAGCTGAAAAATCTCGATTGGTCTTGTGAATATGTGGTAATCATTTCGGAAGAGATTTGTGTACCAACGAAGTCGAAAAGATTATGAAAAAAGGTCATAACAATTTTAGGTCTTTAAAGATAATGTGACAGACAATTCGATATCTTATGTTGTATTAATGAGTATAAACTATCATCATGCAAAGTACTTTACTCAATTTTTTTAATGAGGCGCATTTGCACCGACTTGCAGCGGTACCCTTTTAGCTCGGAAAAAGTTTCCTGCTACCTGATTGGTTACAATTATCTTGTTCAACCAATCAGCAACCAGGAAACGTTTCCGAGCTAAAAGTGCACCGCTGCGAGTCGGTGCAAATCTGCCTCGCTAAAAAGAATTGACTATAGGTAAAACAGGTAATTAATTATGATCATCCTGATTTATCATCAAATTATTGCATTCATAGGGAAGAAGCCTAGATAACTATTCACTATGTAGTCAAGCGTCCGCTAACTAGAAATCTTATGAAGTATGAAGTATTATTTAGAATATATATGTGTATGATAATCATAAAGATTCATAGTATCCTCAATATTTTTTTTTTTTTTTTTTATAGAGACAATGCTGTCATGTCAGTTGTTATTAATATTTTATCTTTTATTTCCAGGTATTATCCGGGACAGAGCTCTCCTCTCCCGGTCCCCTTCTCCAGACAAGGGCACCGGAAGTAGCCCGCCGACATCATCATCATCCAAAACATTAGTACCTGGAACCCCAGGATACACCAGAAAGCAGCGAAATCACTTCCCCGGAGGGGAGAAATCAACCGAAGACAGCTCTCATTCGAGCAAGGAGGCTGTTCAAAAGTTTGACCTCGAATCTAACAGGTCCTCACTCTCGAGGACCGGGAGTTCTGGCGATGGAGGCCACATAGCGAGGTCGAGAAGTCGCCCCCTAGGGATATCATCATCCTCCCTGGGCACTTCAAGGAATATAGGACAGCTGAATCCTTCTGGCGAGACGCTTTCTGAAGGTGATAGTTGTGGCTTTACTCACATAGAAAAAAGTGTAGAGGAAGTAAAAACAGAAATTAAAGAAAACTTAGAGGAAGTAATTGCCCTTCGAGCTCAGCCTCCACTACCACTTCATCCGAAACTCGAGGCCCTTCGACGCTACGTCCGTCGTGATTCTTGCGACAGCCACAATTCCAGCAACTCAGGACATTGTGGGCCTATTAGTCGAGAGTCCAGCCGGGACTCACTCTATCTGAGCAGAGGGTGGCTCAGCAGGCAACAGAGCGACGCCTCTTTAGCATCCTCCGAGCAGTCCTTCGGTACTTCAGTGTCTGGGCGCTGGTCCTCTGCTCTTCAGCGTCTCAACGAAAGAAAAGGTTAGTCAGTCCAGATGGTGCTCTCTGCCTTCTCTGGAGATAAGGTCATCGGGTTTTAGCAGCCTACAATATGCCACTTTTTTGACAGATATTCTCTCTCTCTCTCTCTCTCTCTCTCTCTCTCTCTCTCTCTCTCTCTCTCTCTCTCTCTCTCTCTCTCTCTGTAGAAGTTTATTTTTCATGAAAAGGTATTTTATGTCCTTCATTATTAATTTCGTTCTATTTTTTTTCACAAGTTTTGTCGTGTACGAAATACCGTTGATTAATGCACTAGGCTACCTTATGTTCCTTTTATTATATTGGAATCTGTAGCATTTCCCCCTCTTTTTTGTTGTTGTTGTTGTTGACTATACTTCAAAGTTTCACTTAAATCTTTTGCTGTCTTAGTTCTCATTATTTTATATATGATTTTATTATGTTATTTATACATTATGTTAATATGTATGGATAAATTGGCTCATCCATTAACATGTTCAGTGTCACTATGAAAATTGTGTCTACCTTCAATCAACATTCATTGAAAACCAGTGTATAACAAGAAATTTATATTTTAGTATGATTTAAAAAAAATAATTCATGCAAACCGTATTGACGCTAGAACTTATTCATAATAAATAATAATAATAATAATAATAATGATAATAATAATAATAATAATAATAATAATAATAATAATAATAATAATAATAATAATAATAATAATAATAACAACATTAATAATTATTAACTATAATATATAGTTTAGCGCAGCGCTGTAAACACAAGTATCACCAGCCTGCCTGTAAATATTTTGTAAATGTATGACAAGAAGATCTTTAAGTGCTGGAAAGAAAGGACCTTGATTATTATTATTATTATTATTATTATTATTATTATTATTATTATTATTATTATCTGATGGCAGCGAAACAATTTAAAATCTGATCATCAGTCATGTTTAACTGGTGTGTTGCTCTCGAGAAACAGACCGCTGTTTACACCAATTTCTTTAAGGGAAGTGCCGTAGGGGTAGACTATAAAAAAATAGCCAGGCTGTTAGTCGTGACCAGTTTCAGCGTAGCAGAGGCTTGATCTCTAAGAGTGCAGGAGTGTTTTTACAGAGAGCTGCATTAATTCTAGACCAAATTTCCCCGGCCTATGGTTAGAGGCAACTTGAAAACGATTTCTGTCTTGCAAGAGAAGATACGATTCGTGTGCCCTTTTATCTTTCTTGTTGATTCTTGCAATATTTATTATTGTATTTTTTCTGGAGGGAGAATATTTTATTACAGATTTTATTTGAGAAAAAAGCAAATTCAGCGATTTATCTTTATTACAGAAAGCTCTCATTTATCAAAGATTTTATAAGTCCCGTGGATAATTGTTTTATGTCTCATTGAAATTACTTTTGGGATGCAATGTTATATCTATGATTTCACTGGATCAGAAGTAAGCCCCAGAGTAATAAAGATGGAAACACATGGATTTAGGGAAATTGATATGTTAATAATGAATAAATGAATTTGCAATACGCGAAGACATAATATAAGAATATATTTTAACTAGTGAAAGTCTAATACAACAAATATTTGTGCTTTTAGCAAAAAATTAATTTCAAAATCTTAATCTTTAAAAGCTTGTTTGCATAGGCATTAAAATGTGAACCAAGTCCTTGTAAAAGTTAGAAAATTGAATTAGTAGTTTCATCAACTTGAATGAGAGACTAAAATGTAATGATTGGATTGAAGGTTACCATAAGAATGTGATACCATCGTCCGTTTGAAAATGAATCGGCCTGTATTTGTGAAAGATCTTATATAATGGAGTAGTGGGTGCGCTGTTCTAGATGAAATGCTTTGTCTAGACTGTTGATGAGAATTTAATTCAGGAACTTTAGTTGAATCCTTGTAACTTTTCATTAAAAGAAACGAAATCATGACACCAATACAATCTTGGAAAAAATGGGGCCACATACCATTAGACGCGGCAAATCCTAACGGTTTAGAAGGGAGGATTTGAAAGCTCTCATTTCAACCTGTCTGTTATCGTCCTATCTTTCAGAGGGACTGGAATACTTGGATATGGCAGATCCTTCTACTCTGTGCCTTGTTGACGTTCCTCTTTCATAATTTGTTGTGCTTAATAAGGGTTTTATTTGATATGAGTTATTCAAACATGTTGGAGTGATTTTCTTTGAGCTATTCTCCGAATTTCAATGGTTGTAGGTTATTGATTATTTTTTAAATGTTTGATATGATAATTTTCCTGTGAAAACTATGGATATTTCGATTGCATGCAAATTATGGTATGAATAGCATATTTTGTATTTTTAGGTTTGGCTAATTGTGTTACTCACTTGTATTAATTTCATGTATAGAATTAAGAGCTATATTTTTTCATATTTCCCCCCCCCCCCAATACTGCTCTTAGCTATTGTGAATTCATTGTATTTTTAATGTGAATTTTTAGTTTTTTGGTTAATTCAGTTACTTGATGTCCTTTATATTCATTGAAAATCAGAACTTTTACAATAGAGGTCCTATGGACCAAAGTTGGAAACTTAGTGTATTTGGGAGCAGAAAGAGGGAAACTTACGAGATCCTGGGATGCATCCTAATTTGACCTAACTTAAGGTTCCGTGTCCTAATCTAACCGAGGAAGTTTGGCAAAATTACTCTCCTTCCTCCGGTTTGACAAGAGTACACCGTATTGTTTTGAATTCTTGAATACTCCATATATGTACGTACCTGTTTTATGTCTAGTAGCCTCAACTTACGCTGAATCTAACCTGACACTGAATCTAAAATCCAGAAATACTATTTGGATCAATTATTATATTTCGGATTAAAGTAATTGATCTAATTATATTTGTTAATTTCTTCACATTTCATATTCAATGTCATATCCACTTTTTCTTCTGTTTATGTCAGTTCCCAAGGTTACTCTTATTTTGCTATTAACCTCTTTTACTGTACATCAGGGTTTTGGGATTGCATCGTGATGTCACATATAGTTATAGTTGTAGAGTCAGCATTTAGATTCTGTTGAAAATTTCCCGTTTTATTGACAAATTGACATATCTGTAGAAGTTGCTTTATAAACCGATTGAGTAATTTGTTTAAGGACATTAAAAGTTTGTCCATACATGTTGCGATTGTAAAACATCTGGTACGAATCGGAACAAAATTATGTTTACGGTAAATAGTATAACACTCTGGTTTTAGCATTTTGAGAAGATTATTTGTATATTCTTTGATGGGTCTACCGGACAAATCGGACGTTCGCGAATACTGCGCATCTCTGTCCATCAAGTAAGCTGCCCTTTTTATCGAACTAGGCATGAAACTAGGAATTTCAAGTATCCAGATTGAATGAAGAAGACTCTTTTTAGAATTTATTGTTCTTGAAACAGGAACCGGGTAAAAATAATCCAATTGCTCTTATTGTAAGTCTCTTCAAATATCAACTTACATCTGTAAACAACCTTTGCCTTTGCCTTTCTGCTAACGAAGTCTCTCTCTCTCTCTCTCTCTCTCTCTCTCTCTCTCTCTCTCTCTCTCTCTTAAAATATTTTACATACACAAGAGCAAGTCCCTGTATGCAGAACATTTTTGTTTGTTTGTTTGTTTAGGAAGAACATTTTGCACGCAAGAACGAGGTTATTTTTTTGTCTCTGAAGTACAATCAGGAAAGAGCAACTCACAGTAGCAAACAAAAGCCTTCGTCATTTATCACAAGCAATATCAAGGAATCAAGCAAGACGACTTTTGGCCTCCCACCCCCACCATCAGTGCTGCCCTCTCTTGGGATTAAACAAAAATAATATCATTTTTGGTTAAGCAAACAAGTGACTCATTTCATCTCATTCTCTAACACCTTATCATACCCCATCAGAGTTTTCATAGATTTACGGCAGGTTTGTTATTATTATTATTATTATTATTATTATTATTATTATTATTATTA
>NC_090725.1:259690765-259720765 GCF_036898095.1 Palaemon carinicauda | reverse complement strand
ACGAATTTTAACAACTATTCCTTATTTTGCTTTCTTTGTTAAAGCTTTACGTTTCGCCATATCCCATATAGCATTCCTTATGCACCCATCTCTCTTTTCAGACCCATTCCTTTAATAAAAGAAGTTTCACTGCTCTTCCAAGTGCTGACACTATATGTGGGTTTTTCATCTTACAATTGGCATACTTTACACGAACTCTAATACGGAGAAATTTGATAATCTCACTTTTTTTTTTCTGTTAAGAACAACACTCCTGTTGCTCATCAAATTACAACGTTTAAATTTTGTGATTTTACCATGGTTAATATCTTTATAATTGCGGGTATAGTTTTCAAGTGGCAAATCCTGACAGTTCATATGTAAGAGTTACGGCAATATTTGTGCGTGTGCATATATACTGTATATATATGTAATATATATATATATATATATATATATATATATATATATATACATAGTATGTGTGTGTGTTTATATATGAATGCTTATTATATGATATATTTACGAATATAACATATAAGAAAGCTGGTTTTGTATACCCTACTTACGTGTTTGCGCTTGTATGCTTATCAAAACGAGCATTATATCTTATAAATCGGATTAAGGCTAATTCTAGGAGTGATGCCCCATCCTTCGGCGAACAGACAGGAGATCAGATTAAAGATTCTCCAAAGTAAAAAAAAAAAAAATAGTTTGCGTGAAATTTAACCGACAATGATGGCGAAATGTTGCCCTTAAGCGAGTACTAATCTCACCTTACGATTTTAGTTTGAGCTTGACCTTGGGGGCGAAACTGTCGTCCTTGAAAGAGCGGTCTGGACTCGAGGCCATTCAGTCATTATCTTAACGAACAACATTCTTCGCGTCTGTTAATTCAATATCTTGCAGCTTATGTTTAGTGTAAAAGAAGTCTTGGTGCGAATTTTGAAAAGGGAGAATTTTTTTAGTATGTGGAGAGGTATGATCATCTGGAATGAATATACTTGTAGAAATCCGCATATTCTCACAATATTATTTATATATATATATATATATATATATATATATATATATATATATAAACATACATACATACATACATATATATATATATATATATATATATATATGATATATATGTATGTATATATGTACGTATACATTTTGGATAAAGACGTATATGTGTGTATGTATGTATGCTTGATCAATTTTTTTGGGGTAAAGTGAACATCATAGCTGTAATATAAAGCGTACAGTAAGACAACTAATTATATTAAGTGAAGGCAGAAAAAATAGTTTTGAGTTCCATATTTCCTGTTAGTTAACAGCATATTTCAAATGTTGTCCGAATGCTTCTTAGCGTAGAAGCATTAGACTCTATGCAGTTCTTCAGTTTCATCATTTTCCACATCTTTTCACTTTTCAGTTAGTTTTTCAGGGTATCTTTATATTCTGTGCATCTGATCGAAACTGTTCCCAATTCTTTGATTATTTTTCAACATAGACTTTGCTGTCGTTGACATTTGTTGTTGTGATATATGATTATTTTTTAACAAGCAGTATGCTAATACTTCAACTCCCTGGCGATCAGGTGGTTTCTTGTTTGTAAAACCGTAATCTGTTTCCTTACAGGTGTAGAAATTTCAGCTCACGAATGTTTTCGAGAGTCAAGGAAACTTAAGATTTATAAGTATGAGTTGTTCAACGTTTCAAAGTAATAGCAAGAAAATAATCATCTGATACAAGCAGCAACATAGTCTTTGAACAGTTGAATGGAAGTGCTTATGGGGTTACTCCATTTATTATATCAGTTATATTTGGTTTCAATTTCTCCATATTTGGCTTTTAGATATTGCATCCAGATTGGTAGTTAGGTTAGTTTATTCTTTTTATTTAAACCAAGTCTTTAGGAAATTTTAATCTGGGATATCTTTCATAGTTGTCCCCCGTTACCAAAGGCATGTGTTGTAATTAGTGTTGCGTTTCCCTTTCTTATTCTATTTGTTTGATTGATCCAGAAATTGGAAATTCCGCTTAGGTTTTACTCTTGTTAACTGTCTTTCATAAAATGACAGTAATACATATAATTACAAGAGTGTTGCTAATTTGGTGCTATCTTGTATAACGTACAGTAATTCTACACCTGATACCATGTAATTTGATTGAAGTCATGCGGTATTTGCGGTGTCAGGTATTTTATGAGGTAAGAAAGCGGTAAAGTGGTCTGTGCATAGTCCATTTTGGTAATGATGTTATGACCTAAACTGGTGTTTATCTGTTCACACCGTGTTCAGTTGTACCCTCGAAATACATGAATTAAACGGTTGGTTATGAGCTTACATTTTATTGTGCTTCCCATGACGTTTTATATCGATCAACGTATAAAGAGTTTGCTTTTTGGCTCGGAAGACCTATTGATTCATCATTAAAGGGAATGGAAATAAGATAGAAAACCTGTTTGTATAGGAATGTAGTGTTCTGATTTCGTATAGTATTTTATATATATATATATATATATATATATATATATATATATATATATATATATATGTGTGTGTGTGTGTGTGTGTGTGTGTGTGTGTACTCATAAAAAGGCATTTATTATTAAAAGTAAGTAGTTTTGAGATTTTAGTTAATATATTGCATCTGTAAGAGGAATATTTGGAAGGTAATGTCTTCAAATTAATTTTATCCCCATTTAGCATATTTCGAAAATTTCCTTTCTGCGTTTTATAAAATATATTAATGCAATTTAAAGATTGTGCCTTATTTTTGCAGGCTCTATAGTCATTAGTGCCATTCCTTGTAATGATTTCATATCTAACATCAAGAAATGGTTTTGTAATAATTGGCAATAGCACTGGAATAGTCTAGATGGCAATAAAGGAAAGAATTAACAAATGTCATATCTCCTTGGAGGTATAACATGATTCCCCGAAAGTGGGAGACGTCTCTTTGTCGTCTCCGCATTGGTCACACTCGGTTGACACGAGTTTCTTCTGAAGGGCCAACACCAACCGTATTGCGACGACTCTTCGGTATATTTAACAGTGAGAGATTTGTTGAACGAATGCCTCAATTATAATGACTTGAGAAATAGATATCAGTTTGAGGCTCGAGGTGAGGATGGCAGGTTCAAACTTGCCAAGATTCTTGGACATGATGTGTCCCACTATGCGAGCGGCATTTTTAGATTTATTTCAGAAGCAGGTCTTCTGAAAACTATTTAACCTCTATAATGACATCTTAACTTTTATGGTTCTAATTGAATATTTTTTTTTTATATAAAGTAAATAATATTGGCGTCAATGACCTTAGATGTCAGGATGCCAGAAAACTTTAAATCGATCAATCAATCAATCAATAGTGCCATCCAGTTTTTTATATGGCGATTATCATGACTAGAATATTTTTCATAACCTGCAATTGACCATTATTTTTTTTATTTTGCTTAACTCACAACTGGTCATTGATTGGGTTTCCTTTACGCATCGTCAGTATGAGACTTAATTTTTCTAAATTCATTTCACACCTAACTATTCAGTAGCTTTCTTATATACATAGCCATAACATGTTCATATAATCGTCGAGGATATTATAAGATAACTTAGTAATTTTGTAAATACTTTCCCTTTGCTTGCCTCTATTATCATGAAACAATTCATATGACATCCATGAAAGAAAGGCGAAGATTTTGCTTTCGTGAACTTTAGATGTACAGAAATCCCCCCAATCTGTGAGAGGTTATCTAAATTCTTCCTGAAGACTGTAACCCGCAGAGAACTATGCCAAAAATCTTTTGGTTGCCTTTCGTTATTGTTTCGTGTATGTTGAGATGCACTACTTTTTCATGAATTTTATTCTAGTAGCTGGTAATAAGCATCGGAGTTGTAATATGCTTTGTATAAGGTCACCTCACTTATTCTGTTAGAATAGTGTTACCGATTCCGGCGGAAGGTATTCTTGTATTTTGATGTGATTTGACCTTCGTCATTATTTTAGCTTTCTACAAAGGACATATTGAATTATTCATAATATTGTTAGTTCCAGCTGAAATTATATTACGCACTGTATTTGTTTATTCCCTTGGTAAAAGTATTTGAACTGATAACCGGAAAAATTAAGTTTTATCTTTGGAAATAGAATAGATGAATACCCCCCCCTCTCTCTCTCTCTCTCTCTCTCTCTCTCTCTCTCTCTCTCTCTCTGGATTTCAGTAACTTTAACATTTCTTTCTTACATTTTCTCCATTTCACCGAAGGTTTAATTAAATTATGTAGATAACATATGTAGGCATCTTCATTCAGCATCTTAGCAAATGTTCTGGCCTCGTCATCAATAACAGCCTCGTGGTTGTCGTATCGCTGGCAACTATCGTATTACCCTAAGGAGTTGCAGGTGCCTCGTTAGTTGCCACGCAATCAGATTAATTCGGGTGTAATGGGATAGCCTTTTCTCGCTCAGGCCGTGCGTGCCAGACCAGGTTCTCCCAAATGTGTAAGGTAATTATGTACGTAGAGTTGACCTCTGGGACTCATAAATGGAGTTATGAATGTGATAATTTGTCTAGTTTCATTGGGTTTAACCGTTGATCATTTGCTTCACTTAATCTAATTTCATGTTGCAATTTTCATCCTATTTGTTGACATGACTTTGAATAAGGTTTTCATACTTGGGTACATGTTATTTTGTCAATAATTATATCAATTTATTATGCAAGTAACTCTTTCATCGTTTGATAATTAAGAATGATATCTGGATCTTGTTTATTCTCTAGTGATTGGTAGTTTCTAATTTCTTAGCATTGTATGTATTCGGCTGTAGTGTTTACTGCTATATCTTTTCCAATCTGAAGTCTTACCTTGCACGGATTAGGTTCTAATCTTTTGTCTTCGAAACGACGTTAATATTTGTGGTTATTTAAGTGACGGTTGTCGATGGTTAATTTTATTTCTTTTCCCTTTCGTCTGCTGGTTGAAGGCAAAAGCAAATGAAAGTTGTTTGTGGGATATGATTTTGTGATTGTGTCTAGCATGATTCCTGTCAAGATGTCTCGTCTCGAGAAAAGCATGTCTTTTGTTGAATATCTGAAGTAGAGTTTCCAGAATTGTATGATCCACATAATTGTGAATGATTCTTTGCTTTGAGAATCCTTTTTTTTAAGATATCAGGTATATATATAATTTATATATATATATATATATATATATATATATATATATATATATATATATATGTTAAGTATAAAATGACACACACACACATAAATTATATATATATATATATATATATATATATATATATATATATATAGTATATGTATATATACATATATATATACAGTATATATATATATATATATATATATATATATATATATATATATATATATATATATATATATATATATATATATATATATGTGTGTGTGTTGTATGTATTATGATTAATTCAAATAAATGCGTTTGAATAAATCATTTATTATATGCTTGTCTTGGTTTATAGGCAAAGGAAATGTGATAATTAATTGCCTTGTAAACCCGAAAGCTACGGCTCCTGAAATGATTGTTTTCGGAAGGTTAACGTTTCTGACGGGCTAGGGAAGAGGAAATAAACAAGAAAGAGAAAATCCGGGGTTACGTCTCGTGCGTCGGCGTCGATGTTCTCTTGAAGATCTTTGATGTGGCCGACGGGATCCCACCCACAGAGAGGCGGAGGCTCTTCTACACACGGGACCAAAAGGCCAAACAGATAAGAAATGAGAACAAGGTTTCGTCTGCCACAGGCGTCTTCTTCTTCTTTAATTTACTATGATTTCCTGGATTCAATATAATGCAAGGCGGTTATTATTATTATTATTATTATTATTATTATTATTATTATTATTATTACCTATGCTACAACCCTAGTTGGAAAAACAGAATGCAAAAAGCCAAAGGGCTCCAATAGGGAAAATAGCCCAGTGAGGAATGGAAACAAATGAACCACAAGAAAAATAAAAAACAACTAATATAAAATTTGTTAAGAACAGCAACAACATTTATAAAAGAGTAAAACGGCACCGGGAAAATTGCATACAGAAGACGCTCAGATAATTAAGAGATCTATTTGAAGTGGCGGAAGAGGTATAAAGTTATGAAATTTCACGTATCTTTTGTGAACTTCAAGCAAGTGACTGGACAGAAAAGAAACAAAGAAATGAAAACATCTTGACCCCATAGTCGAGGTTTATGATTTCCCCATTGCTTGGTTTGATCATCATGGTTAATCCCCAACAATATCATTAACAATTTGCGTTAGTAAGGAGAGAATAACCTAGTTTATGATTCTCTCTCTCTCTCTCTCTCTCTCTCTCTCTCTCTCTCTCTCTCTCTCTCTCTCTCTCTCTCTCTCTCTCTCTCTCTCTCAGAAAAGGGCTGGCAAGTATTATTAAGAAAAAAAAATTGTTCCATTAAGGACAGTAGTAACCATTGCAGGAGCTGATTCACCCCATGATAGATTGGAGTAATGAAAGATCTGGTTCAATATTCTGATTCATAATCTGGCCCCCAATGAATCTTATCTGCGTGATGGAAATGACCTCTAGGCAACTCGATGACTCTCGATGAGGGTTGGAGTTCCACATACGTCCCTGGCTCGAGCCGAAGGTGGAATTCCGTGACGTGACAAGAGAGAGAGAGAGAGAGAGAGAGAGAGAGAGAGAGAGAGAGAGAGAGAGAGAGAAGGAACGTTTTGTAACATTGTGAACCAAAGAGAGAGAGAGAGAGAGAGAGAGAGAGAGAGAGAGAGAGAGAGAGAGAGAGAGAGAGAGAGAGAGAGAGAAAGAGAGATGAAGAGAGGAGAGAGAGAGAGAGAGAGAGAGAGTCATGATTTTAGAATTGATTCAATCATAATCCAGTTTTTACATTTTAATAAAAATCTATTATTTACTTATGCGTATTGAAATCTTGCCGCTATTCAAGTCCTCTCATATCTTTATTTTTTAAGGTAGTAATTTATTGCTTTTCATGGCATATTGGTTGACATGTCGAAGTGAAGGAGGCCCTATTTTATGTACTCATAACAAGGAAATTGTCATATTTTCTTCTTGCTTTAAAAAAAGAAAATCATATGTATTTTTTAAAAGTTCAAGTTTGTTCTTCTCGCTAATTGTTGGGCTCAGGAATAACTCAAGTGTCCAAAATCTCTTGTAAAGCAGATTTTAATATAAACAAACCAACTTGAACATCATGCATATGCGAGTTAGCCTTTCCGAGGTCAAGGCCAAAGGTCCCGTGGAGCAGAATCGAATTGGTAAACTTTTGATGCAATCACATTATGGTTATAATTGCCGGAATATTAATTTTCAGGTTCTTTACAGTTTCGTAACCTCTTTTTGTTATAGGGATGAGTTATGCATTTTAGTTATCTCTTTGCCCCATGTTGGTGAGTTGTTTAAGTGGAGGGAAATCATGAAGCATCTACTGTAGTTCTTATTATCTTTCTTGAAAGTAGCACACATTAATGAAAAATTATCAATGTGACGTTTGATGAGCCAAAAAAAAAAAAAAAAATCCGCTAAATTACATTAGGATCTTTATTAAAGTAGAATCCTTTTCCCCAAATCTGTCGAACCTAATTTTGTTGATCTATATTTGGTGAAATGATTTGCATAAATAGAGATTTCCTTGCGTTTTATGTCTAGACTCTCTCTCTCTCTCTCTCTCTCTCTCTCTCTCTCTCTCTCTCTCTCTCTCTCTCTCTCTCAATGTGAAGGTGTGTGGGTTATTTGTTTACTTTGGTGGTTCTAATTCAAGTGACGTGTGCTTTATTAGGTGCCGGATTCAAAATTACCACTGAAGTCATATCAGTTCGTAGCTCTGAATTTCGGTGTTGTTACGAGCATTCAGAGATTGAATTAATCTTGTTTGATTCTTGCTATTTTTTTCTTTCATAGTGAAGAATCATATTGATTTTATTTGGCCGTTCCCCTCGTATATTTTCATATTATTATTATTATTATTATTATTATTATTATTATTATTATTATTATTATTATTATGACCTTTTTTCGTAGCAGGGTTGAAATTAGAAATTAAACTTGGTGTGATGATAGCAAGTGTTGATGAGTTTGTTGCAATCCTCCCCTCCTGTGCATCATGTCCTTAATTTTCTAATTACCTCTCTCTCACTCTCTCTCTCTCTCTCTCTCTCTCTCTCTCTCTCTCTCTCTCTCTCTCTCTCTCTCTCTCTCTCTCTCTCTCTCTCTCTCTCTCTCAACTCCATTAATATTAGACTGCCAAATAACTTGGTGCGGAAGGTAATTAGATAAACAAAGGAGTAAAAAGTGAATTGAATTTTGAAGGAAAAGGTCAATTGCCTGCAGACGCCCTTCCATCAGTGGTGAACACGCACCCCAAGTAATATGTCTTGCATGAATAAATCGATAAATATCCAATTCATGCGAAAGGCCAGGACTTAAGATCTGCCAAGTCATTTTGTGTCTTAGTTCTGATATTTGATTTAGGCAAACGAGTAAGTCGAGTATGTAGGCAGATGCACTCAACACATTTAAAATTATCTGACTGTCTGTCTCTGAGCATAAAAAGGTTTTAGTCCAGCTAAAGCAGTTATATATAGTTGTAAGTTGTTGGCTATTTGTGCATCGTATCGATGCTGAAACACAATTATTCTAAATAACGAATGTTTTATGGGGTTCATTTATTCATGTGTCTTCAAGAGGTTATAAACATTCCATTTAATCATATTTTATTACGTTTCGTACAATAAAGTTGTGATGAAGCGTAAACTAGCCTGGAGGCATATGGTATACGTCACCACTGCTATATGGGTGTTATATCAAATAGATTGTAATATTATCAGCATTAGCACCCTGTAGAATTAGTAGGAAAATTACCAGATGCCTGACTGGCAATGTCAAAAGCAATCTCAACATCTCATGGGCAACGATGTGGTAACAATCATTAGCCCTGACATTCGCTAATGAGTGTAATTAACCCATTGTAGCTTGACATTGGTTCCCCAAATTATCCACATCCGCTCCTTCGCCCAGATCTCTATCTCGAGGCCTTTTTAAGACTCATGAATTTGTGTGGTGTTGGTGATGCTGAGTCAATGCAACTGTCGAGACTCACTTTTCCTTTCATTTCGGTAGTGGAATAGGTTACCTGGAGGTGGAGGTGGAAGGGAGTCTTTGATACCTGTTTATTGACTTGTTTCTTAATATAATACCTGTTTTACACGTGGCAGGCTGGTTAATAATGCCTCTTCCCATCGATGAGGATTTGGAAGCCTATAGATCTTGCTGAGTCTTTAGCAGCCATTGCCTGGCCCTCCATGGTCCTAGCTTGGGGTGAGAGGGGGCTTTGATGCTGATCATATATATATATATATATATATATATATATATATATATATATATATATATATATATATATATATATATATATATTCTGTGTATTTCTTAACGTACATTTATGTTTTTCCAAGAGCGGATTTATTAAAAATGATGGAATTTTTAGTTCGTTATATATTTCCTGTTTTATGATGTCCATCAGTGGTTTCTATATCGTCAAGTTCTAATTACTCCATTAAGGAGAAGTGCGAAACATCAAAACTGGTTACTTGCATTGAATGAAAGGCCTTTTGATACATCTTACATAAGAACTTGCAAAAGCACAGGTTTTGGAAAAAGGAAGCAAGCTTTTTTTTTCATAGTCTGGGAAACAGATTGTTGATTTAGTTAGATCAGCTGATGGAGATGAAAGGTATAAATACAGAAGATAGGATTCTAACGAACGAGAATAGGAATGGGGTTTATGAGAGAATGTGGGAAGAGATCATTAAAGGCAGGTATGTCGTTATCAAAGGTGAACGGAATAGGTGGTTATCAGACCTTGAACTGCGTTTTATAGCCTGAAACTATTTTGAAAATTGTTGATTCAAATAATATTAGATATTAGAAAGTCAATTTCAATAAAATTGGATGTACAGTAATAAAAAAAAAAAAGTCCTTGGACGGTTGTTGTTCTTTATTTTCAAAGCACAAAAGACTTGAGCTAAACTGGATTAGATAGCTTGCCCTGAGATCAATAGAGGCAATACAATAATAATTTATAGTTGCTGGGGAAAAAGGACGGCTCTGTGCCGAAGTTGACCATTCACTTTTTTGAGTATAGGATATGCTCAAGAAACTGTCAATCATAAAAGCGTTAAAAAAAAATTGTAGTAAGCATGCAATGTGAAGCTTATCAAATGTGGGGAGGTATCAACATATTGAGTGGCCCTTGATAAAGGACGATTTCTGGTTTCATTAGTATAACGTAAAGCTTTGCCGGATGTGTAAAGTTATTTCATGAAAATAACTACATTAAAAGAAAATTGATTGGTCTTATTTTTCCATACTCATTTTGTGAGCATTTCAGAGGGTGAGGTAAAGTTAAAGATTTGTATATATGATAGCTGTATAAGGTTAAGCCAGGCTGGTAGTGATTGGTTGCCTTAGATTTTAAACCTGGGTCCTCTAGGTTTTAACACTAGGTCTCTTAATTTCTATTTAATACTTTGCGACAAGCATAGGCCTCCATCATGGAAGGTGCCATGTTGGTATAAGGCCTCTATAATCTAAATCAACCAACCTGTCACAGCCGCACCCCCCAGTTGCTTTTCGTCAGCTGTTGTTAAGTAACCAATATTCTCAAAACTTGAGCTAAACCATAGCTCATAGGTCGTGGTCTTTTCTTATTTAAGAAAGCTTTCCTTCCCTTATTTAAGATGATTTTTATTCATCCATTAAATATATTTATATATCAGTATTTTTCGATGATTTCATTCAGTTGTACTGTTGACAGAATTAACTATATTCATTGCTATGTTGCTATGGTGCTGTATATATATATATATATATATATATATATATATATATATATATATATATATATATATATATATTGTGTATGTTTTTGTGTATGATATATTGTGTGTGTATTTGTGTATGCGCATGTACTGAATATTCAAATTCAATTAAGCTATATGTTTTTTTTTTCTTTTTTTGGCAAGTTTCCTTTTCTTGTTCTTAAGCCTGCTGTACAGTCTACTCCTTTATCCTATATCGTTGACATTTATTATAGCGAGGAACGGTACTGAATACAGGCCACATATATGCAGTATATATATATAGTAAACACACATACGCACACACACACACACACACACACACACACACACATATATATATATATATATATATATATATATATATATATATATATATATATATATATATATATATATGTCAGTCTCGAAATTTAATATGCTTTCATATAGTAACTTTAGATTCTGTAAGAATACAGTTCGTGATCTATGACACACTTACCTTGCACTTACCAGCCATCTCGTATGTAATAAGGAGCCCTAAGCAATAAAGATGATTCGATGCCATCAACATTATAATCATTCAACAGAATCTGATCTTAATGATAGTGTATGGTGATTGTTATTGGGCCGATCTCCCGTTGTGCACCCTTCGATTACCAAAGCCCTCGGCGGTCTATATAGTAAAGAAGAGATCGCACCTAAAAAAAAAAAAAAAAAAAAAAAAAAGCGAAAGATACGTCAACACTACTTTGCTGTTGTTGGGATTTGAAAGAGCACCATCTGTTTTACATCACTTCCACTGATAGGGGCCATATGTCAGAAGCTCATTTGCCTTTGAAGTTGGCGTGATAATCGCTATGTTTTGTTTTGATGTCTTGAGGATAATTGATTTACTAAAAGAAAATTCCCTGTCAGAAAGGTCTCCTGAGGTTCAGTTTTTTTTTCATCTGGCTTTAAACAATGATTGTTGGAATAGAGACATTAGCCATGTTGCTCCGTTTTTTGATGCGTGGTCAGTTTTGAGAAAGATACGATACTTGCACATGCATCTTTCTGGAACTTGTTCCTAAACACTCTGGTGAATTATATTTCTAATGCTTGCTATTATACTATACAGGGTGTACTGTATATCGGTTTCTTTTTTCATAGGAGATGAATGTTTTATTTTTATTCATCAATCACCCACTGAATTAATAGGTATAACAATGAGATTTAATTACTTTCTAGTATAGCAATTTCAGTAATTTTGCCGAAGAAATAATTTAGGCTTAACTAATGTGTGTTTACTTTGTACTCTATCTATATATATAGCCAACCACTTCAACCCAAAATATTTGTTGAGATCCAAAACTAAAGAACTGAATGGAGCCAAATCAAAGAAAAATATGAATATATATATATATATATATATATATATATATATATATATATATATATATATATATATATACACACACACACAAAGTTTTTAAGAATGACGTTAGTCTTTGGTGTAGAGGAGTTTCTAGAGTTTTGCAGTTTGAAAATATATTTATTATTCTTTTAGAGAAACTTGGTTGTTCGTATCATGTACTGTACCTACGGGTAAATGAATTGAAAAAAAAATCCTTTAAAGGAGTGACCTTCAGGCTTCTGCCTCTGATTTACTAAGGCAAGGACGGGTAGATGAAGAGAAACTTTTTGGCAGCGCTGCTTACTTGTAGTTGCGCCCGACTTGTGCAAGAGTTACTTGTTTTTGGCATGTTGTTTTCTCTTTTTAAGGATTTAATCCTAAGTAGGCTTGTAATTGCTTATTTACTATTGTGGCTTCAATTTGAAGATTTTTTTTTAATTCTTTCTATATTAACATTTGAATACTGGCGCGGTTTTCGGTTTGCCATTCGATGGACATGGCATTCTGTCTGTCTCAAATTATTTTTCATATATGCTGCTATGGAGTTTTTCTTCAACATTGGCAGTTCCCCCTAGGCAGTGGCTGCAGAAAAAATATAGTAATTGCCTTATCTATAATCTTAACAGGTGAATTGTGGATGCACACCTGGTGCAGAAAACTTCCAAAGCATTCGTTACTTAATACAACAACACGTTTATCAGCAGTGGAACGAATCCCTCAAAATCTTACTCCCTTCACCGCTCTTCCGTAAGACCTCCCTCACTTCTTGAGCATCTACGACCTTCTCATCAAGCAAATTGTTGTTATTATTCTAATCCAGCCTCTTATTACGCTAATTATCGTCATCTGTTCGTCTATTCGTGTATTACTTGTCACCAAATGAAAAGAAAGCACTGAACAAACCTACACTAACCTTTTAACCATTTCTGTTTATCTCCACATTTCTCGCCGTTTCAGTTTTTAAACCACCTGTTATATACCAGTGATTCATTGCAACAGCTTCAAACTTTAATTTTTTAATAATTGGTATTCAACATCCATTCTTTGCATTCTTAATGGAGAATTAGTTTCCGTAAACACTCTAAAGTCCCATCATTAACTTTTACATACAATACACCCTACCACCTCCCTTACGCCATCCTTTTATGAAACGACTCTCAACCATTATATTTGCTTCCAAATATATTTTCAGGTAACCCGTTCTCTTGGATCCAACATCCATTTGAACATTAATTGTTCCATCTGTCTGGTTTCCATTTACTTTATTAACTTTATTCAGGCGTTGATTTAATTTATTTTTTTTCTCCTCTTTGGAAGCATTTTCAAACGATCTCTGATTCTTCCCTCCTCGATTCACAACTCAGTTTCATATTCCACAACTTTGTGCTCACGTGTACTGGCTGTTATTTTACTTACTTTTCGGATCCATCTATCTATGAAGATATTAACCAGATTCTGAGACATAACACATCCCTGTGTAATCATACCTGATATTTCATCAGACCAACGCCTATTCTATCTTCATATCATTATGCATTATTTGTTGCCATCATAAAAGTTTTACTTCCTGCCAAAAAACCTATCATCGGCAGTCTATATTTATACTATGCATGGACAGAACTCTTCATATTCCGACTCCGTTGATTCTATAAGTTTTTTCTCTTGCTTGTATGCTACGTATATCTTTTTCCTTTTCTTTCACACATTTCGCATAACCTTTTCATAATAAACATATGATCTACAGACTGTTTCTGTAGGGTGGAACAAATATTCTTCTCACAGCTCTTGGAAACATACCTTACAAATCCTGGTCAGCAACTCAGTCACACTTTCACCACCGTTATACAGCATCCCACTTGTAGTCTCAACAACTCTTAGTTGCCGCACTTCAACCCTTCATCTCTCTTTATATATATATATATATATATATATATATATATATATATATATATATATATATATATATATATAGTATATATATATATATGTACATATATATGTATGTATATTTAGGCCAATCATATAAAGGCATATGTATCAGAACCAAAAACTGTATAAGTAATGTTTTGAATGTCCATTGACCTAATACTGGTCCTACTGATTACCTGGTCAACAGCCTGCACAGTATTATAATCATTATTATTAATACCTAAGGTATAACCCCTGTTGGAAATATCATTAATACCTAAGGTATAACCCCTGTTGGAAAAACAGGATGCTACAAGCCCTCTCGCTCCAACAAGGAAAATAGCCCAGAATAAAGATATGAAATATTTTAATCTCAGTAAAAACGTTGAAATTAATCTGTCATATATGAACTATGGGGATCAACTAAGAACAACCTGTTCAACAGTAAAACATTTCCTGCAAGTTTGAACTTCTGAAGTTCCACTGATTCAACTGCCAAATTTGGAAGGACATTCCACAATCCACAATCTGGTCACAGATGGAATAAAACGTCTAGAATACTTTGAAGTGTTGAACCTTAGGATGAAGAAAGCAAGACTGTTAGAATTAACTGCATAACTAGTACTACCCACAGGATGGTACAGTGGAAAGATCTGAATGCAAATGATGGTCAAAATTATGAAAAAGTTTATGCAACATGCACAAAAAAAAAAAAAAAAAAAAAAAAAACTGAATGGCGGTTTTAGCGATTGATATTAAGCTCAGAATAAGAGATTTAATACACGGTAAGTTTTTGTCCAAAAGATTGAGATGAGAGTCACCAGCTGCAGACTAGACAGAAAAATAAAACACGAAACAAGGTATAATGAAAGAATTAAAAAATTTCTTCAAGATAGATTGATCCCTGAAAATCTCAAAATGATTTCTTAGTGCGCCATTGTGCAATTGAAGAAGAAGCAGACCGAAAGGGTTGCTCAAAAGTATATTTACAATCAAGAACCACACCTAAAATTTTTAAGTTATATATAGTTAAAGAAACATTATCAGTGCAAATATCTGGATGTTGAGGAGCCACTGTCCTCGACCTACTTACAATCTTGCTACTATGAGTTTTGTTAGGGTTCAACTTTATGTCACATAATTCGCTCCATGCACTAATTTTAGCTAGATCTCTATTAAAGGATTCAGGAACTCTAGTCCTACATTGAGGTGATGGAATTAATGCAGGGACTAGCATTATCTGCATATACAACAAGCTTGGTTTTTGGGACAGACCACATACGTGTATATAGTATAAAAAGTAATGGGCCAAGACCACTACCCTGAGGAACACCTTGAAATTATTACATATCTTAAGGGCCTTTATTTTTTGTGAGATTGAAGATGTTAGAAAGACATGAAGTTTTGATTATTTCCTTTGAGACATGATCCATATTTTATGCTTATCACGTGTTAAAGGTTCATTTTTATCACACACACACAAACCCACACACACATATATATGCATATATTATATATATATATATATATATATATATATATATATATATATATATATATATATATATGCACACACAGTATATAATGTAAAGTGCTGTACTGCATGTGTATCGCTCACGCTCGTACATTTTAACGGTATTTCTGTTTATATATATATATATATATATATATATATATATATATATATATATATATATATATATATATATCATCGTTATCGCTCTCCCCTCACACTGATAACCTGTTTAAAGCCTTTATGCTCTTGCATCGTTGTATTTGAATTTTTGTACCGTTCTTGCTTTGAACAGATTGTATATACACTCATGCTCCATCGAAATAAAGTTAGTTGCATTCACCTCGCTTCTCAGTTATTACCTAACTGGTGCTTGCACTTTGAGAAAAAGGAAAGGTGAAAACTATTGAAATTAATTTATTTACATGTATAAATGCTGTATGAATATTTGATTGGACCAAATAAAAAAATAGCTGTCTTTGTAAAAATGTTAATGTAGGTGAAATGATGGGTCAGGTTATTTTGAAGAGGTTCAGTAGTTGAAGAATAAATGTGGTAATGGCCGTTGTGTTGTCTTTTTCTCCTGAGTCATGAGTTAAACAGCTCAATATTGCGAAAAAAAGTTACACGCAAACATTTCTATCTATCTATTTATCTTTCTATATAAATGTATTTTTTATTAGTTTAATTAGATTCCACCTGATGGAATATAAATATAGCAATTTCCAATTTAAGTTGCCTTTTGACATCTCCCTTCCTCGAGCTCCTTCCTTCCCTGCGGGTGTCTTGGGAAGTGCATTCTTGCGTGCAGGTAATGACAAATGACTTAACATTAACCGTCGTGTAATATAATGTGAAAGCTTTGCGACCTGTAACAGACACCCTTTGCTCAGTTGGCGTTAGGGAACACGATTACCTGTTCATCGGAAATTAGGTGAAAGGGAGCAAGTTAATACTAGGGTCCCTAATAAAGGTTTCATTTGCTAGTGGTGTTATGCAGAGAAGATATTGTTACGCACTTGCGCAGTTTTATATCATTCATTTTAAAAGACAGGGTAAATAATTTAGAATGATGTAAAGTTGACCTTGTATATAAGAAGACACGAACAGATGATTATTTTTGCTGCCTCAAGAATATAAAAAAGTTTTTAAAGATAATTGTCTGTTTCACTCTTTTAAAATAGCATTTACAGTCATCTGTTAGGTGCATCCTATGTTGTTATAGTTTCGCATAACAATTTTAAGAAGTATCGTGTGTCTATGTTTGTTTTGTACCTATGTATGTGTAATTCATCGTAAAGTTTGTATATACGTGTATATGCACAATGGCACGATCATACATCGAATACAAACGTGTCCATAAGTAAAATTGAGATTAAACATCTATACAATGTACAGCTACCAACAAAAGTGGTGTTTCCTAGCTTGACCCAGCTTTGAGAGATCGTGCCTTTCTTGCCCTAAAAGATGGCCGATGTTCAAACAACCAGATCATAGTTAGGATTGTTCCCGGGTGAGAATGAGTTTAGTTACTGGAATCGGGTAAGGAAGTGCAATAATGACTGAAATGTATGCAGTATAAGGAGAGAGAGAGAGAGAGAGAGAGAGAGAGAGAGAGAGAGAGAGAGAGAGAGAGAGAGAGAGAGCCCTTATATTTTATGATATATTATCGTAAATCATTTCGAAAATAATTATTAAGAATTTTTGTCACAACATTTTTGTTGAATATCTTATCATATTTCTGTATAGAAATAATTAAATTGACTATTCATATTGATAAATGTCAGACAGCAATATCCATTTGCATTATCCTAAACACCTGGGTCTCTCTCTCTCTCTCTCTCTCTCTCTCTCTCTCTCTCTCTCTCTCTCTATATCTATATATATATATATATATATATATATATTATATATATATATATCATTATTGGACTTTTTGCCTGACTTTCATATTTTCCATATTGGTATGTCTGTCTGATTATCACCCGACTGGGGTTTGAGTCCTGTTCAAACTTTTTAGTTCCTTTATTGGCTGCAACCTCACCATCCTTGTGAGCTAAGGATAAGTTTTTTTTTTTGGGGGGGGAGCCAGCCTATAGGTCCACCTACTAAGGCATCAGTGGCCATTGCCTGGCCCTCCCTGGTCCTTGCCTGGGTGGAGAGGGCGCCTGTGACTGATCATATGTATATATGGTTATTCTCTAGGACATTGTCTTGCTTGCTAGGGCAACGTCACCGTCCCTTGCCTCTGTCATTCATGAGTAACCTTTATACCTTTAAACTGTTCTGGTTGTGTGAACGTGGTCCACTTTTCAAGGTTAGAAGGGCATGATCTCTCCAAGCCAGTTCTGGCGAAGCAACACCACTTTTGATGGGGACTGTACTTTCTTTACACTTACAGCACACTTGTTTGTGCAAATAATTGATCCTGTTTATGAACAAATTGTATATTTTCGTGCTTTGTGGGCTTAATAATATTATTCTTGATAAGCTTGTAATAATAATAATAATAATAATAATAATATTAATTATCGTTCTCTGTATCTTGCACCATTTTACTGTGGATTTTAAACTGAATACGTGGAAAAGACAAAGAACAACTAGTTAATAAAAGAAGACTTATTACATTTTGAAGGAACTAAGATTAAGAATTATATAAGATGAAGGCATCGATAGAAGTAATACTATGAAAACAACACTGATTGGAAAATCGTTGTTTAACAATAAATAAATGCCAAAACACTGAAGTGTAATGAAAAACACTGCCATTCAAATGCAGCTAAAGAACGCAAATGCTTTTTGCTATAGTCTGTTTTTCATTCATTATTACTTCTTGTTTTTTTTTCGTTGACTTGCAGTTAGCTTTCTCTCTCTTACTACTTATTTCAGATTTTATCTTCCCCGTTCTATTTTTCTTGTGTTCTTTAGTGGGATCCGTTTTCTTTGTGTGATTCCTTCATTTTTATTCTTATCATATATTCGCTGTTGTGTAACGGATTCTCCAACCAAGGTACCTCTCGAAAGAAATCAAGATGGGTAGGAAAAAAAGGTCAAGACCGAACAGAGTCGAGGCGGTCTATCTCTCTCGGAATTGTTGGGTCTCCGACTCGTCCTGAATGAGAGAGGTGGTAATAGTTGCCCCCATCCTGTTATTTGGAAAGTCGGCTGGTCGAACGAGAAAAGCGTCTCCGGTTGATCGTAAATTGTCTGTCTATTCAGTCATTTCTAGTGTAATTCATACTCGGGGTTCGTGCTCTCTTTCTTTCATTCTTTTATGTTGCATTTTCATTCTTAAGATTACATTTCCGTCTTTTCTCAAGGAACCTCCCGGTTTATTTCTGCCTAAGCAATATAACTTAAAAAGATTTGCGTAAAATTGTCTTTTTCACTTTTACGTTATGAATAACCATGTAAAGTATATAGTGATCACTAATACTGTATATAAATGCTTTCTACCAATACTGTATATAAATGCTGCTGCATATAAAGGCTTTCCACCAATACTCTATCTAAATGCGTTTTGCTTGTTAAGCATACGATTATGTACTCCTGGCGAAACTTCAGCCATATTGTCAGTTTACTTACATGTATGAAAATATGCTTACAAAGAAGACGTATTAGCAATTTTTCTAATGCCCCTTTACTCACTACGGCATTCATTTATATTTTACTATCAGTTTTACTCTTCCTGGATATCATGACCTTTATATATATATATATAATTTATATATATATATATATATATATATATACATATATATATATATATATATTTATATATATGTCTATATATGTAAATATTTATAATATGTCTATTTGTAAATATTTATAAATATATATATATGTATAATATTTATAAATATATATTGTATGTATGTATGCAAAGGTTATTTCTGAGTGTATGTGGAAAGATTGCACACAGCAACAAACTACATTTGAAAGCCCTTGACGTAATAATATAGTGAATTGACGGAGAGAACTTAATTCTTTTAGAATTCTGCCTGGGTTGAATATTTTAAAGTTATTTCATTCATAAGATGGATGGATAGCCAATCGATGTAATTCAAATCTCTATCATATTCCGAAGGGATTTTTACGGTCATTAATCATTACAGAAAACGGGAATGATTCCTCCTACCACCCTTTAACGGGTGTTACCACCCAACCACCACAAGGCGGTTGCCTAGTTTTAGAAAAATTCTGCCGAAATAGAGATAATTAGCTATGTATATATAACTGCCAGGTAAGTATTCATAAAACTTTGTTTTATCATAAAAACTCCATTTTTCAAGTCTCGTGAAACAATGATTATGTGTGCGTCTACGAGCAAAGGAAAGGTACCTTCGTTGGATAAAAAATAAAAAATAAAATAAACGAAATAGCTGACAATATATCGTGAGTCGAATATTATAGAGGAGAGAAGAGTATGGCATTATCATTCATTCCTTGTAAATAGGATTGAATGGCGGGTATTTGGAGATAGCAGACCTCTCTAAGGGAAGAGACTACCAGCCTATTACCGAGTTCTTTTTAGCCTGTATTTTCCACAGTCGATCGTGTCACTTATCTCTTTTGATGATATGACGCATTGAGTTGGAAATGGTGATGACAGAGGACGTTCGACGTCATTGAAGCTTCGATAATTCAAATGGAAATTTCTTTTATGAACTTTTCGTGACGAAGATTTTTAAAGTCTATCGCAAAATTGCAAGACACAGTTCCTTTGCGGTCAGTCATTCTATCGATTTTTATAGGTTCTTCAATATGCGCCAAGCATTTATAATGATAATTTGTGCTAGTTTGATACTGCCGCAATTGATTTTAAGTTTTTTTTTTTAAACTAACACAAGGTTTCTTTAGCTTTAATTGTATTTGGCAAAAGTTCAAGTTAACTTTATTTTTGATCGACCGACGGAAGGTTAAGGACAACTGGTTTCCTTAACACGAGTAATAAATCTAAGGCTTCTTATTCTCAATTTGAGATGAAAAGTTAGTTGGTTTTAGGATAACTACGCTTACTGTCGATCACCTAATAAAATATTTTCTATCGAATTTGAGTTACATGACGTAAAGCTAGGCTCAGATGTAATTGTATTTGTTTGAGTAATGTTTAGAAATTTCCAAGACAGTTTTCCAGTCTAGATTCAGTATGAGTAAGCTGTGCTTTGATTATTTTTCTTTACAAATATTATAGTTCTTTATAAGATTTTTCTTTAACAGTATCTCCCTGTCTTAGTTCTCTGTTTAAAAAATACCGAAATATATTAAAAATATTTCAAAATCCGAGGAGCATAATTTCTGCCAAAGTAATTTGCCCCTTTAAATCAGACTTTTGGATTTTGTAACAGTAAATTTTTTCTGATTTCCTGTTTTTGTATAGATAAGACGTTTGCGTGAAAGAACAGTAATAAAGGGAGCACTGTTTTAATTTTGAACACGTGGATGTCCTGTTTTTACGGAATGATTCAAATCTTCGATAAAGTAATAATTCCGAGGTTCACAAGAAGTTTTGTTGGGTCACCATAAGCTTTTAAGGGTGATTTTACTACAGAGAGAGGGAGAGAGAGAGAGAGAGAGAGAGAGAGAGAGAGAGAGAGAGAGAGAGAGAGAGAGAGAGACTTACAAGGCATTACAAGGATTTTGGATGTCTCAAAGACTTTTTAGTCCATCCGCGGAGACTCCATTTGCTCTTTGGTAAAGCGATTTAATTTAAACATTTAAAGAGTTCTTATGATCTTGTCTAGCTTATTCTTGAACGCGTTTACCGTGTTACTGGTTACTACATCTGCTGGAAGTCTATTCCAGGTGTATCTTTTCAATTCCAATTTGTATCTGTTACCTTTGGACTGATTTGTGCTAAGCGTGAATAGATTATTGTAATCTACATTTGTTGTTCCTTTAAAAATTTTGAATGCCTCTCTTAACTATCCCCTTAGTAGTCGAGTTAGTAGATCAAATAAGTCCAAATGTTCCATCCTCCGTCTATATCCAAATTGCCTTAGTGTTGGAACTAGTTTGGTGGCCTTAGCTTGTACTGCTTCCAGTCTATCTATATTCTTCTGAATAATTAGAGCAGAGAGAGAGAGAGAGAGAGAGAGAGAGAGAGAGAGAGAGAGAGAGAGAGAGAGAGGAGAGAGAGAGAGATTTTACTTACGAGTCTGTCTTTAATGTATGTATAAATAATACTGTGTATGATGAAATGACTAGTAAGTGTGATTAGCCTTTCAGATGGAATTTCAATTGATCGCAAATAATCGATAATTCCCTATGATAACTGACATTACAATCCAGTGACGCTTTTTATTGCCCAAGATTATGGTGTTAGTAATGGAAATTTGTAGTGATATTAACACATGTGGCGCTCACTTTGCTTTGCAGCAAGCTAGGCATCATTTTTGCCAAGGTCACTTAATACAAGAAACTGGATTAGTTGCACATCACTTGGTTTTGGAAGTAGTTGAAGGTTGAATTTGCGTAACTCTGATTTCGTCATTAGCCCCCCCCCCCCCTTATGGAATTTTTATTTTAATAATCCTTTACTTTTAGACATTTTTATTGTTTTGAACAAACGTTTTTGAAGAGTATTGTTTTTAATGATTTTATTACAACATTTTTAAAGGCCTTACTTTCACAAAATCTTCAGTGTCACATAATATGTTTGTGTGCGTATGTATTGAGATTGGAATTGCTTAGTTGTATGCGTGAGAACCTAAACAGACAGGTTTTGTTTTATTTAAAGATTATCATCAGTTTGCTTTGGGCATATGAATTTTGGAGGCTATCAGTCTGTGTTTTAATTTTTTATGAAGTTTTGCAAATATTTTTAATATGCTTTTAACAAGGCTCTTCGTTACAAGTTGTGACATTATTTCGCGAGGGGAATCAAACATACTGTAGATAGCAGATAAGCGGTATACAGTATTTATAGTCATCCTATATGGGTACTTTAACATATGATATGCATGAAAGGATTTATCAAATGATCGTCAGTGAATCCTCATTTCTGACAATGTAAATAAGATGCGCAACACGCTAAGCTAAGAAGTTGTTCAGCGGCAGTCATCCGTTAGTATTAAGGGTGGCATAAAATCTTCTCAACCGACTTAAGATAGACTTAACTAGATATGTAAGATGGATTTTTTCTTTGGGTCTTAGGGGGAAGTCTCTAGTCATATAAGACAATTATATTTTATCACCAAAACTATTTGAACATATTATTGAACAAATAGAGTTTTTGTTTTTATTTATTAATTCTTCTCTCCAATTTTGTAATGCCTTACAATTTATCCCCATGCATAATTCTGTTTTTGAAAAAAAAAAAAAAGAGAACGAGATAATTTGAGAAAGGAGGGAATTTCATAGCTTGACAGCCTAAGGGAAAAAACAGGCATATCTAACAGAATGATAGTGTCTGTAGTAGAGGGTAGGTTTTAGAGGGTACGTCTAATTCATTTACAGTTGGACAGGAGCCCAAATGACACTTATATAGAAAATACATCCGTATCATCTTTCAGCGGATAGAAACTATTGGAGAGGGCTCCCCTTTGATGTGGTCTTGTAAAGATGGGTTTTTAAAGGGATGCTCCATTTATGAAGGCCGCATTCCAAAGACGGATGAGGCCTATCTATAACTTCCGTATAGGAAAAAATGAAATGATCGTTGGGAAGTACCAAGCAGTTAGTTATTAGTTAATTCCGAATCGTAGAAATTTCAATTGTCAAATCAAAGAAAGGCTGCTCATCTTCCCTTTTTGTTGTTGTCTCTTTAAAATACCCTATTCCCGTGTCGTTTCCCGTTGTCCTCCCGTGATCCGTTCAAAAACAGAAAACCTGAAAGCTCCCTGGTCTCCCACCCGGTCCCTGGAACGAGTTCTTAGCGGCAGCAAAAAGTTGTCGTCAACTAAATCTATTGCACAAGGTTCGAAACTTGTTCACATTCGAGATGTGACGGAGATTATTAGATGCCTGGGATCAAACTTCATATTTATATCCAGTAATGGCCATTGCTTAGGATCTATGTGATAGCTTTGGGTTGCGATTGGTCATCCATTATGATCGTCATCATCCGGTATTCCAGCCTGTTAGTTGTTCTGTATACTTTGGTATACCCTTATTAATATCTCGAGATCCGGTCTTTCTCGGTCCGAATGCGTTTGTCTTGACAGCTAGCCCCCCCCCCCCCCCTCTCTCTCTCTCTCTCTCTCTCTCTCTCTCTCTCTCTCTCTCTCTCTCTCTCTCTCTCTCTCTCCTCCTCTCTCTTTCTCCAGTGTCCTGGAATGATTACTTTTATTGGAACCAAAGAGGCCCTTTCCATTTTTATCGAATATTGTTATCTAACATCTGTATTACTGTAGTTGCAAGTTATCATGAACATTGAATGCATAGAATTTATAAAATAAGAATTTGTTACGATGTTATTGTCGTGAAAAGATATTGGGAAATGAGGATGGAAGTTTTTATGTTTTATGAGAAAAGTGAATTACAAAATATTGTCTTGACGTACTTGCATGTTGTATATAATTCAACCAAAGTAAGTTTTCTTTTTAAAAACTCGTCCACATGGATTTATTTGTTGCTACTCTTCCATGCGAGTTGAAATCTGGTATATATATGTTAATCTATATCTTATATCCAGGAATTTTGCTAACTTTGAAATTTTGTTTTGGTAGTTGCTTCGTGTATTGGTGATTTTAACGCTGCTTGGAAGAGCTATCCAATAATTTCAGTGCCGCGGTAGGAATAATTAACTTTATGAACTCAATATTTACACACACACACATACACACACACACACACACACACATATATATATATATATATATATATATATATATATATATATATATATATATATATATAACGTACTGACCGCTTTTTAGAAGTATAACTCCCATTTCGAAAATTCTGAGCTAAATTTCATGTTGAGAAGATTAGTAATAATAGTTTGTTCATGTGTTAATGTGCTTGTACTGCAGTGCTTTGTAACACGTGTTTGTGTATAATTTTAGATTGTGCATTCCCTGTAAAATATAAAGGAATAGATTCATAAGGCTATTGTTCTTCATCCTCATCATTCTAAACACTAATGAGTATTCGTCTAAAAATATCGTTAACGCTACGCAGAAACGATTGTACTTGCTAAAGTTCGATATGTTTGTTATGCTGTATCTTACTTTGTAGTTTGGAATGTGAGATTTTAGAATTTCAGCAATGAATTTATTGAAATGATTTCATATTTCATTCTCATTTATTAGTATATTTATTCCAGAGTATCTTGATTGGATATCTTAACATACAGTGTACAATAAGTACTTTAACAATGATTGTTTTCTTTGCAGGTGACATCCCTTCAGAATCTTATCTCCAGCAGCACCGTAACTCTTGTGCTTCCACCGCTTCATCCTCTAACTGGCAGTGGTCCTCGAGTGCCCCTGACGAGCTAGTTGCGGCCTTAAGCTCGCCTTCCGCCCGCCTCTACAGCGCCCTCAAGCGCAAACTCCACGAGAGGAACTCCAGTTGGGTGCAGGAGTTCCTGCGATTGGACGGACTTGCCGTTCTCTTTGATTCATTGGCCGGCCTCTGTGAAAGAGGACTCAATAAATTTACTGACGCTATACTTCAAGTGAGTTATGATGGCAATTTACTTGGCTTATAGATGCCGAGATGCTTGAGATAAGACCCGGGGAAAGGGCTTCAGAGAAAATTCGGTCTCTGATATGTTGCTTGCAATTGGCATTTAGAGTACAATCAATTATTATAAAGATGTGGTAGCTAGTAGCTGTAGTAGAAGCACGCCTGGTTAACTAGGTTTTATGCTTTCAGTCTTAGTCAAAGAAGCTAATTTCAATGCATTGTAAAAAAAATGACTGGCATAAACTTTTTCTTAATTCATGGTGCTTGGCTAGACTTCAACTGATGCCGTGTTCTAGTTTTTATTCAATGTAAGTTAATAAAAGATCATGATGATAGCTTGATAAAAGATTGCCAAAGGCCTAAGAACTTGTGCGATTGTTTTAAATGTGAAATTTTCTCGATATAGGAGCATCAGTTGTACACATTGTCATTGATGAAGTGAATGGCTGAACATTTTTATCCGTTTGCTTTTTAGGTGTTGTTCTCTAGTATGATGTTGCATCTCTTCTTCTCGGTAACAATTGTCCACGATCTCCATTGAGCTGAAAGCTATATGTAAAAGACAAATGTTACATAATCTTTAATGTGTTGCAGTAATTTGTGTTACTTTTAAAAACTATTCCTTTTTTATAAGGGATTTTCTTTCTTTATACCATTTGGATTTGCCACGAGACTGAACCGAAAATTTCACTTCAATACCTCTGTGTGGTGATGGAGTTAATAAGTAATCGCAGAAATCTTATATGCACTGTTTAAGACTCTGTTCCTTGTATATGTTACGTAGACGTTCACTTAATAATTCCAATTGAGCTTTTCGTTTACATACTATTCCTTCTCATATCCCCAGTTTTTCATTAAATTCATATAATTTGTCTGCGTTGCTAATTATTTGACCTTTATCTTACTGTCGAGATTTTAAAAATTTCCTTAGGAGACCTGTTTATTTTCAGTATTAGCATGAACAGTAGACGATTTTTTTTTTATACAATAAGATAGCCTCAGATTTGTAAAATAAATTAATTATGTTTATAGTATAATATTTTTGTAAAACACAGGTGTTAATAGTTTTTATCCCAAGCTCTGTCATCTTCATCTTTTTTATTAACTTTTTTTATACTGATGTGTCTCTATCCAATGTTTACAATGTTTAAACAATGAGTAAATAACCCGTTTTCATGCCATTTTACAAAGATGCTTTTTTTCATTTTAGGACGAGTTAATTTTACTATATATTCTGTTGGCTAAAGTGGCTGACTGTCCGGCCTACCCTCTCATTTACTTGATTACATATATGTTCACTTTAAGTAGAGGTTTCTTGTCCATAATTTATTGCCCAAGTCTTCGGTAGATTATTTGATAACTTATTTGCAAAAGCTTTCTCGCCCATTGTTGAATAACTTATTTCGGAATTAATTATCGAACATTGCCTCTCATTTCACTTATTTTTATCCATCGCAGGTCGAGTGTGTTTCAGCCATAAGAGCCGTGATGGATTCCCGAATTGGCCTGGATTACATCGTTGAAAACAAGGAATACACAACAAAATTAGCTGCAGGTTAGTGGATGCTTGCCATTTGTAAGAACTATGTCCCATTGGCGTGTACCTGTTGCTTCTTGTTTCAGGTAGAGGTTTTTGTGATTGTTATTATAAAGACTTATTTATTTGGGCTCTAAGAGAGTTGGTTTTTAAAAGTGATTCAAACTACTACTACTATTATTATTATTATTATTATTATTATTATTATTATTATTATTATTATTATTATTATTGTAGGTAATTATTTGTTTATCAAGGAATCTCTTTTGTACTGAAAATAAAGCTATTTAAATCATGCTAGAATTCTAGGCATTAGAATTCAGACTTCAATTGTATTAACTTTCCGTTTTGGCTCTTATTCAACTTTGTTTTAAAATCTTTTGCATCAGCGGAAGGAAACGTAAATATTTATTTAAAAGAGAAATTCAGTGTATATATATGTGTTTGCTTGGTTTATATTAACTGAATTCTAAAAGAAGAGAAATAGAAGGTTGTTTACCTTGAATTTAACATTTCCGAAAATTTCTGACGATACAATACAGATTTTTAAAGGTAAATGTTTAAACGGTGTCATGGTAAAAGTCATCCCATAAGGATTTCTGGTTTAAATGTTATTTTGCGAAAACGAGGCTGACTGTCGTACCGTTTCTCTCTTGGGGTACGTATTATGTAAAAGTGCATTATCCAAAACACACAATGTACTTTGCATTTACATGATTTGCATATGCTTCTAAGAAATCTGTTTTGCATACACCCTCAACACACACGTAAGCGTGCACTTACTCGCTTGCCAAGTAGAGAGAGCCTAGCATATTAAATATAACAATTATAAAGAAGAATGTAACTTTGACTGCTTCAATATATACTTATACCCTCCGGGTACAGGAGTTCATTGAGTACGACGCCCATAATCCAGGGCTTTTGGGTCCATTAGTAAAAGGGAAATTTCTTCCACCTTTTTTTTCTGGGCGACTCACTTAATAGAATGCCATGGTAATATGCAGGTATATAAAATTCAGTTCCAAGAAAGGAATCTGCATCTCCAAGGAAGTACGTCTTGCGTAATGAGAATTGATTGCTTGGGTGCAGTGTTTCTTTTGCCTGCATTCCTTAAACCATGTGTGTTGGTACAGGGACTTTAACAATAAACCTTTCAGACACAGATGCATTGAGATTTTCATCTTTAAAGTTAAAATATTTGTTTGCTTACTAATGACACTGTTTAGGAGCTCTGGGTGTGATGTAACAGGACTTCCTATTTTGGAAATCGTTGTACTGAGGATTTTAGATATTCAGGAATTCTTTGTGTTCTGTTACCTTGTCTGTTTGATTTTTCAAGCACGATAAAGTTGCCATTTCATGAATGCATATTTTGAAACTGTATTTTATTATGAGTTGTTTAGCGTAAATAAATACGGCGATCAGTAAAATATCGTAATGAAGACTCTATTAGGTAAAACGAGTCAAGATATATGAAATTATCTCATGGGATTTATCCCGATATCAGGAACGCATTTAGTGTCTAATGCTGAAGATAATTTCATGTTATGCAAAACTTGGATATTTTCATTACTCTTCTTGCATTTTATTCATTATACAGCATAAGCATGTAATATCGTGTTAGTTTTTTTTTTCTTGAAGAATCGCAAGTATTTGACACGCTCTATTATTCGTATGACTGATGTCCTCGGAAAACCAAATATTATTTGTCATGAATGGGATGTTGTATGTTTTCTCCCTTTCCTTGTCCTCCTGGAGTTGAGGTCCTGAAGTTTATTATGAGAAAAATTGTTCATTGGTGATTGATAACAAATCCAATCTCATTGTAGTTTCATAATGTTTTTAAAAACATCGGGTTTTCACTTCCATCACGGACATAACGAATATTCTAACATACCGCGAAGCCAAATTTGTTCAAAGAATTATGCCAGAGCGCTGGATTTGGGAAATTAAAGCCTGATATGTAGCCATAAGTCCAAACCTCAACACAAACTCAAATAAGAATTCTGTAATACTTTTATAGCTCAGGTTTTCAAAAGTACCGTTAAGAATTTCAGCTAAAATGGGGAATCCAATATAGTAGCAATAGTGTCAGAGCGTGTGCCGTATAAGGCCAAACCTCTATTCCTCAACAAATAATCGGAAATCTTAAACTTAGTCGAACTTAGATCACAAGTTCATGCTTGAAATTATCGCAAACGAACTTTGGTGGAAATTCAATTGGCTGAACAATGGCACTTACTTGTAATAAAAGTCTAAACATTCACGAAAAGTCCTAAAAGTAAGAAGGTAGCACTGCGTGAGCTCTCATGGTCACAGTTTAGTTATTTCCTGAACGTGTAAATATCTAATTATAGAAATTATAGCATAGTTTCTTCTGTAATATTTCTCAAAAATTTTATTTCAACTATTGTCATCCATTATTTGATCTTATTTCAAGCATTCAAATAACTTCTCACATTAACAGAAAAAATAATTATTATGTTAAAACCGAACATTTAAAAGCAGTATATGGTATCTCTTCCTCTTGTACTTCCAGCTTCCCAATATTCCTTTGCCTATATAAAACTAGGCTTATACATTTATATACCCTTAAAAGACTTTTCTTTCTTGGAACTATCCATTAGTATCGGAATCGAACAAGTTGTTGTCATTCTGGATTATTGAATTATCATACAATATTGATTATATGATAATTTTCAAGAAAGGGAGAAGAAGTAAGGGAAAAAAGTATAGCAGTGCGGATAGGTTAAAGATGAGATATTTTTGATTGAAGCTTATTTTTTTTAACCAAGTAAATGAAGTTTACATAACTTTTACACATGAGTTTCAAATTTCTGAAGTATCTTTAGATAAAAAATAAAGATCAGATGTGGGGCAGGTTTATTGACCAGTAGTTTTTTGAAATACTAATAATATTGATGATTACGATTATGATATTAATGTGTTTAGGATAGTTATATATTAATTTATTTCAGTATATTCCTAATTGACTGCTTTTATATTTATATCTAATCAACAAAATAGGGTTTAAATTTCAAAGAACTCGCAATATGATAAATTCATTGGCTGGCTGTGGACAAATATATCCACCTCCCTCCCTCCTAATGCCCGAAGGATTAATCATGTAAAGCCAGGGATGATTAATGGACTGGGGATTAG
>NC_090725.1:259650765-259685765 GCF_036898095.1 Palaemon carinicauda | reverse complement strand
AGTGTGTATATATATATATATATATGTATATATATAAATAAATTATATACATTATATGTATATATATACAGTATATGTGTGTGTGTGGAGAGAGAGAGAGAGAGAGAGAGAGAGAGAGAGAGAGAGAGAGAGAGAGAGAGAGAGAGAGAGAGAGAGAGAGAGATACAGTTTTATAATAATACCTTTGTAAATAAACTGTGTAATTGCAGCTGCAACTGTGGTTTTAGCAAATTGCCATTATTTCCTTCGGCGTCTAACTGTTATCATTACTATTAGGTTTAATTGCGACAGCTTCTTTGGAAAAGTCAGCCTTCACAAAGGTCAGATGTTTCAATAACAATCTCCCCCTTTCCCTTTGCTTTGGGTATTTGAAAAGTGAGAGAGAGAGAGAGAGAGAGAGAGAGAGAGAGAGAGAGAGAGAGAGAGAGAGAGAGAGAGAGAGAGAGAGAGAGACGTCATCTATGCTTATTCCTGAGGCCTTAGAAGTAAGAAACAACCTGTTCTTTTGTAGTTATTATAAAGATCTCAGGTCACTTGATACGTTCCGCACGATTTGAGAGAACCCCAGGGATAATATACTTAGCCCCAATCTACCTTTTAGTAGGATGTTACTTAACCCGTAGAATTCGAGTTCCTTACGTAACATTTGAGAATGTAATCGTCGGATTCCTCCCCGTGTCCGTATCCTACTTTGTATTCTTACATTGGATGTTGTAACATTTAAAATATGCGGTGAAATAGGATACACATTGGATTATGGTGGATACTTGGCGTGTTCTCTGATTCAAGTTCATTTTAAACATGCTAGGCATGATTTTTAATGTTGCATATATCTATATGGTGAGTCTGCTGACTTAAGTTCTCAGAACCAATGTTTTAGAGTATTTTGGATATTTTATATTCAACTATCATTTTCCGAATGGAATTTGATTTCTTACGAAACATCTACTGCTGCGATTTTTTCTTTCTACACAATTGAGCTAATCCTATGTAAAAGGGATTAATTATTAGTGAAGTAAAATATTTGTTATTAATGTACTTCGTTATAATCCAATTGTACGTGTTTGTAAGAGGAAAATGCACTGTGTAGTAAAGACGGATGTAAAGAAAGTTTACTGCTGAATTGAAAGAGATTGGCAAACAGGGATAATGGACAGTAATTGTAAGTATAAAGTTGTGGGGATAAGAAAAGGGTCGTCAATACTTTGTGTGTATTACTTTGCCAACTTTTCATTGTGGATGTAATAGTGAAGATAAGCTCAAGAAGTTGGTGAAAGAATTTGGTAATGGTGAGACGAGAACGGAAGTGAGTCAAATAATAGATGAAGCAAGATCTCTGTCAAGGTAATGTAAGAGAAGATTTGTGTCTTTTGAGACAAAATTGAATGAATAAAGACCTTATTGAGTCAAGCTTTCGGGGAGAGAAAGTGTGGATAAGGAATGCTGGTGAGAAAAGTATAAGCTGTAATTTACGTAATAAATGTGGAGTAATAGGTGTTGGAAATGAATTGTGTAGCACTTAAAAGAATTTTCTGTTGAAAAGACTAGTATAGGCAAATAGATGTTTAAGGTTTTTAGGTGATTTGGTTTACGAAGCCAAAAGAAGTATGATGGTGAGAAGGAACTATAATCCAAAATTTGGTTGCAAGTAGAAAAGGGAGACCGACTAACTGATGATTGGCTGGAGTAGGAGATACGTTGGAAGGACCTTAGCATTCAGTGAGTGATAACGTAAATAAAAGATGTGTGTGTTTTGCAAGGTGTATAAATAGGATGGGGGCAGAGAGGCCGAACCAGCTGTAGATACAGACATGTCTTGTAGCGAAGGGTCACTTGGGATTCAATAGTTCAAATATGTGTTGGAGGGTGTTTTTTCTGTAGTTACCGTTTTATGCGAAAGAGGTGTATTTTGAATTTATTTTTATGTCAGCTTCATATTTCCTCAGCAAACTACTAACTACCATTTACATAATTCTACAACTTAGGAGGATGTGGAGGTAAAAAGATATTTTTTTTTTCAATAAACAAGCCTAAATCGTTTTTCCTAGACTATAATTTTAATTAAAGGATTTCCCACCCTCACACTGTCGGTGAATGAAATCAAGAGGAACATAACAGTAGACTTGTAGCTTCACATGAAAATAGAAACACGCTTATGAATTTTAGCATATGAAACTTTTTATGGTAACTGACTGGGGCATATTTTTTTTTCTTTATTTCGTAGCGACGTCTGCCTTCAATATAAGGGTGGCTATACATTTGCAATAACAATTGCTCCGAGAAATTTATTGGTTTTCATGAATGCCGTTTCTACTTATTTCAAATATCTTTTTAAAAGAAAATTAAGAAATAAAAGGCAAAAATTTTTTCTAAATTCTTAGAAGAGGGGCATAGGTCGCTTCTTTCCCTTTTGTTTGTATAGCTGAATTAGCATTGACACAATTACCGGATTAGAACTACTCGTTGTTGTAGCTCAGTGCATTATATTCTTGACTGCTTTAAACTACAAAATCAGGCGTTTTAGCCAGCTAAATATGACTTCTTTTTTAGAACAATTTTCAGTTTTAGTTTCAGCCTGATTAATTTGTGCGTGTGAGGTATCATCAATGATTCAACATTTTAAGTATGAATGTAAATGGCTGTTGTCTGATTTATCTGTGGACACCTAATGGTAAGGGAAACATGCTTATCTCGAAAAGTAAGATAATGGGTTTTGTGTGCTTTGGAAACAGAAAAAAAAACTTTTTTATCATTGAATCCGTTAACAACATAAAGATTCTTACATTGTCAGATAAGATATTTGCTTTAGTGCAACTTGGTTACATGTGTATAGTAGGAATTTTATATCAAATTAAATTTATCTTTATTGACGCTGTGACATGAATTGTGATTTTTACTTTTGCGTTCGGATGGATTTTTTTCGCACGATTTCTTGCAAGTGTTATGTCTCTAATCGTTTGAAAAAAAAATCCTGAGAATATATTATGAAAATCAGTCCCTTTTCAAATTTCATGCAATATTGTTCTTGTAATTCATATTCTGACATATTGAGCATTTTAGCTTGTGGGAAGCAAGATTATGGTTATTCTCTTTCTTCCTTTATAGGCATATCTATAGTAAATGAGGTAATCTCTCTCTCTCTCTCTCTCTCTCTCTCTCTCTCTCTCTCTCTCTCTCTCGTACTTAGTAGCCACTCGAAATCTTTCATACATTTGAATTCCTCCATCATTTACATAATTTGTATTTATTTTTATTTTATTATTTTGAGCAAGAAGGAAGTGCGTAGATGGGCACATGAATTCGTGTTAGGGAATCCGGGAGAAGGAAGTGTGTCCGCCCCCGCGCCCTTGTTACTCATAATGGCAAGGTCGACTCCGAGGTAATTGCTGTATCTGGTCCCACCTGAGATAACTATGCACTAAATTACACCCGGCCAAGTCTAAGCACTCTCTTGAGACCTTATGAAGTAAATTGCAAAGTAGGCTGAACACAAAATCCTCTCAACAAGGTTAACTGGGACATTTGGTAGACATTATATCGGTCTATTTTACTGACACGTTCAATATCTATGTATATATATATATATATATATATATATATATATATATATATATATATATATATATATGTGTGTGTGTGTGTGTGTGTGTGTGTGTGTGTGTGTGTGTATTTCTACGTATACTTAATGTATATCTTTTGGTTTATATGAGGCTACCAGCTTTATCTGAATAACCTTATGCGAATTGAAGGCTAAACTTTGTCGATACCATTGTGAAGAAGAGGTTATGGTGTAAAGTTTTATATTGATACTCAGCTTGGTTGTCATTGTGCACACACACACACACATATATATATATATATATATATATATATATATATATATATATATATATATATATATATATATATATATATATGTATGTATGTACGTATGTGTACACAGAATTTGTATTTGTGATTGTTTGTTTGTGTATTTGTAAATATGAGAATTTCTAAATATTTTCATTTATTTATCTATACACGTACACTGGCATATGTAAAACCGAAGAAAATTTTGTTTTCAGTTAATATTACATATCCCTAAAAAGTAAAACTGTCACCATTTGTTAATCACTCGGTATTACCTCGATATCCGGTATCGGGTTCTTCTCTGGATCCTGGGGTAGGGTGCCCAAGGGCAAGTTCCAAATTTACAAAATGGGTAGGAAGTTAGGTATCTAAAGGCCTTGAACAAAAAAGGGTTTAAAATACGTGTTGATTTGTTTAGTTTATCTTTGTTGTTTGGTTTTGTCTTCATAATAAAGCACCCTCTCAGAAAGGTATACTGCATTAGAGATCATCCTTATTCACCATTGATTTCATTAGTATATAGACATACTCTACTTTTAGATTCAGGTTAGCGACAATATCTCTCTCTCTCTCTCTCTCTCTCTCTCTCTCTCTCTCTCTCTCTCTCTCTCTCTCTCTCTCTCTCTCTGCAATATTCACGTATCAATTGTATGTTTGCGTTTTTATATCGAATATGAAAAGCACGAAACACCCTTCCATATCGATACTTCAACTGGGTTAACGTTAAGTCCCCTAGTGATAAACCGAACTCCTAAAGCCACTACATCGAAATTCGGGTAAAAAAAGTAATGCTATTTTGACACATTATTGTGGATGAGATTTGCAGCCACATAACATTTATTAATATTGAATATACCTGCAACATTAGAACGAGGCCCCACTTTCATACTTAAGCCGGTGAATCTTGAATGAAAAACAACCAAATTAACTTCTTAAATTACCATCCTATAAATGCTTCATTCGCCTCGATCTTGGACGCACTCTAGAGTTTCCTCAATAGTATGGTTTTTCTGTTAACGTTTGACATTTTGCACTTTCCATTTAATTTTGGCTGTAATTTGTGAAATCCAATCATTCTCTCTCTCTCTCTCTCTCTCTCTCTCTCTCTCTCATATACCTACAATATATATATATATATATATATGTGTGTGTGTCTGTGTCTGTGTGTATATATGTATATATATATATATATATATATATATATATATATATGTGTGTGTGTGTGTGTATATATGTATATAAAACTGGTAAGATTTTCTATTCTGGCAAGCTTAAGTTTAATGATGACGAGGACAAAAACAAGACTTCGGATCATGTCTCATCTTTATACACAACAAAAGCAACACCTGCAGCCGTTTCTAGTCCACTGCAGGACAAAGGCCTCAGGCATGTTCTTATTCATATATGGAGATTGACCACTTTTCTTCATCACATGGCCACTGCGGATTGGAGATGGTGGGGGACTTTCGTCTGATTGCTCACAGCAAACCAACCTAGTATGGGTGTACCTGACTGGTACAGCTTTGCTGATCATGGCGATACACAAACGCTTTCACCACATCAAGATATCTCAACTCGGAATGGGACGCACAGATATATATATATATATATATATAATATATATATATATATATATATATACACACATATATATATATATATGTATATATATATATATATAGACATTATATGTATATATATAGACACACACACACATATATTTATACATATATATATGTATATATATATATTTATATATATATACATATATATATATATATATATATATATATATATATATATATACAAGAGCCGTTACTTGTCGACTGCAGAACAAAGGCCTCAGACTATGTCCATCTACTTGCTTCTGTTTATGGTCTTTCTGTGCCTTTCTTAGATCGTCAATCTATCTTCTTCTCTTACTTCCCCTGCTTCTTTTACAATCTCTATGGACCCGTTATGTTATTCTGGATGTTCATCTATTGTCTGTCATTCTCATATGTCCTGCCCATGTCCATTTCTTTTTCCTACATGTTGTTAGAATATCCTTTACTTTAGTTTACACTCGTATCCATGTTGCAGTTTTTCTGTCTCTTAGTGTTATTCCCATCATTATTTTTTCCATAGCTCTTTGAGTTGTAACTAGCTTATTCTCTAAGGCTTTAGTAAGGCTCCAAGTTTCTGATACGTAAGTTAATACTGGTCGGACTATCTCATTAAACACTCCTTTTTAGAGAAAGTGGCATTTTACTTTTCATAAACTCATTTTGCTGACCAAATGCTCTCCATCCCTTGCTTATCCTTATTTTAATTTCGGTCTTGTGTCCTGAGGAAACACTTACTGTCTGTCCTAGGTACAGATATTCATTAACAATCTCTATAGGTTCGTCCATAATTCTCATTTGTTGTCTGCATTTTGCATTGAACATTATATTAGTTTTATTCAGTCCTACATTCTGCTTTCTCTATTCAAATGATCTATCATCTTTTGTAATTCCTCCCATGATTCACTAAACACAAATATGTCATCTGCAAATCTGAAGTTGTTAAGGTATTCCCCATTAATATTAATTCCTACTTTTTCCCAATCTTAAATTCTTAAAAACTTCTAGACATGCTGTGAATAGTCTAGGAGAGATGGGGTCTCCCTGTCTAATTCCAATCTCAATCGGAATTTTCTGTCGTTATGTACTATCAGGATTGCTGTACTTCCTGTATATTTATCTTCAAGTCTTCTAACATACGATTCTGCTATTTCTTGTTTTTGAAGGGCTTCCATACATACCTACACACACACACACACACACACACACACACACATATATATATATATATATATATATATATGTATATGTATATATATATGTGTGTGTGTGTATGTATGTAAATATATAATATATATGTGTGTGTGTGTGTATATATATATGTATATATATATATATATATATATATATAGTTTGTATCAAATCTCATTGGTGTCTTGAACACCGTAGACTTTAAATGTTAAAATCCTGCTCATGTGACTGGAGTGGTTCAGTGCCGTATTTGTTGGGCGGGCGGTGCAGTACTTCATTGAGGATTCTGGGGCCCAGGTTCTCCTTCCGTATACATGGTCAAGAAAAATAGCTTGGGATTACACCTCACCCCTGAAGACGTGATGAGGAACCACTTCTTAAAAAAAATGGTGTAGTGTGAAAGAAGAAAAATTATCTTTCATACTCGGTGTAACGAAGTAGGTGGTTGCTTTGCTAATCGTCAATTTTTTAACATTCAGATGTTGGTAGTTCTTATTCTGTGGTGTGTAATGATTGCTAAATCTCCTATTGGGAGAGAGAGAGAGAGAGAGAGAGAGAGAGAGAGAGAGAGAGAGAGAGAGAGAGAGAGAGAGAGAGAGAGAGACACTAAACCCCCTTCTCACTCTTGGCATATCAGTAACTGACTTCAACTCCTTTTATGTAAGTAAAGCGACGACGCTCTATAATTAGTTTGACTTATTCGAAAGTTTATTTATAGCCTCATTCCTTGTGTAGAGAACCAGCTCTCTGAAGTGCCGCACTCCTTTCAACCAACAACATTTCAAACTTGAACGCAGACTCAACTACAGGACATAGCCGTTCCCTCCCGATACTAAAATATCCTTTTGTTGGTCGACAAATGCATCTGTATTCACGCCGCTTGTCTCAGCGACCATCGGTGACGTCAGGCAGCTACGGTCAGGTTCCTTAACGCCAACCACACACATACACACACAATCTACTGTGGCAGCTTCATTAAGCGTGCTGCAACGATAAGCATCATCTTGCCAAACTTGGATTTCAACTAAACGTCTTGATAGCTTATAGCTTCATCTTGAAATTCCTATATCACGATCATCATACCTTATTAAAGATCCTTTTGTACTAATGAAATGACGTTGCTGATGTGTTAGTGAGTTTGTGCGCGTCAAAAGAGTGGGCGGACTAGTCCAGTGTTGATCTCAGGCGTGCCTTGGGGTAGCGATACCCGCCCCTAACCAGGTGTTCTTGCACGGTGATTCCTAGCAGGTCTTCTTTACTACCTCACTACTGATACCATCTCTCTCTCTCTCTCTCTCTCTCTCTCTCTCTCTCTCTCTCTCTCTCTCTCTGTACAGTATATGACGCGAAGACTGGAATAACGTTGATAATTTTAAGATAGCCCTGAAGGTCACTCATGTAAAAGGTTTTCTTACTACAGCTTTGATCATGATTGTACATTTTTTTTTATAACTATGACCTTGAGTTGTGTACCCTACAAAAATATTATGTCAGACTACTATTTACATTTATATGTAATGCTTGGAATTTATATGTTAATGCTTGTGTATGTGTGTTTTCATGAAAACATACGTATACTTTTGCAGTCATTTTATTATTTGCTGAAATGGATCATTCCACATCAAATATTTTTTAGAATCGCTCTGAAGGGAATGAATAATAAACTACTAATTCTTCTGTTGCTTACTGTGTCATAGATCAAGGTTTGGAGCGCCATTTCCCCACGCCCCTTGGACTTGGCCTTGATGCAGTATAAAATATCCCTGTGTGAAATACCATTTTGCAGGCCAACGCCCTCTCTGCCTCTTTCTCTGAGCCTCTCTTTACTAAAAAAAAAAAGCTTTTTCTTTCTTTCCCATCATTTTCTGTGACCCGCCTCGTTTCCCGTCCCTTCATGGGCGTGACAGATGCTATTATTGGTATTCATTCCTCGGACGCCCATAGGACCAACTTTTGTATGACGCTGGACAACAGTGGTGTAACCCAAGGTCAAACCGTCATTTAGTAAGAGGTTCTCATCGTAGGGAATCTCTCTCTCTCTCTCTCTCTCTCTCTCTCTCTCTCTCCTCTCTCTCTCTCTCTCTCCTCTCTCTCTTGTCTTCAATAGAGGACTATCTTGAGAAAAAGGGCATTCCTCCCTTTTACCTCTTTGTTTTAGTTCTCTCTCTCTCTCTCTCTCTCTCTCTCTCTCTCTCTCTCTCTCTCTCTCTCTCTCTCTCTCTCTCTTCACTGGTTTTGTATTTTTCTTGCCGAAGCTTTCTGAGATCGCTCCACATCTTAGCGCAGGACAGGGCTCTCTTCTCAAAGCCATCCATACATAACAAGAGATGTGAACAAAGGCAACCCTCCTCCCCCTTGTCACAATCATTGTGTACCTTAGGTCACTAAAAGCGTTTTTCACCGTAACCTTTTTTTTTTTCTTTTGACATGTTCATTTCACATTTTTTTCCGAATTGTTTTAATGTGGTTGGCTTTTAATCGATATTCTTATTTTTCGTTTTCGTGTTGCTTATATTTAAGCGTTTTCCTTTTGGAATGTGCAATTTTATTCTCCGTGGCCTACTGAGTGTGAAATTCCAATTATAATCGTTAAGAATTATCATTTTGTCATTGATCTATATAACACAGTTTATCTCCCATATAGTTTGTCAGTTAGAATTCTTATACTTACCTGTATATCTAGCCTGCAACTTTTTTAAGCTGAACGTTTATGCAATTTTTGTTGTTTTTCAATAAAAATCCCATTGAAATTAAATCTTTTTAATTAAAATTGGTCGTTTAATATAATTTGTTAATATTTTCATGTAAGGAGTTTATAAACTTTTTTCTCTTTCTTTCTTATTTTATTTTTATTTATTTATTTATTTTGAGCTATAAATCTAACCAAATATTTTATCATGAAAATATTTCCCTTTTGAGCATTTCTTCCCAGGGTTGCTTTGATTTATTATTAAGAACTACTTATGCAACATTTTTTTAATATATAAAAATCCTGTGTGGTGAGAAAGCAGTTTGAAATAGGTCATTGTTATAAGCTTAGCCATGAGCTATCAACGTGGTGATGGGTTGGTTTCAATATTTAGGTCCAAATACCTGGATTTGACAAAAATATTCACAAGTGAATGGGAATTAACTACTATCTCTTGATAGCTCAGTGTTTCGGATATATATATATATATATATATATATATATATATATATATATATATATATATATATATATATATGTATATATATATGTATATATATATGTATATATATGTATGTATATATATATATATATATATATATATATATATATATATGTATATATATATATATATATATATGTATGTATGGCAAACGTACTTGCATACGTATGGCTATGAATATATTATTTGGTATAGACCTATTTGTGTATATATTTTCATAATGACAGATTTTTTAACTTCTGGGGAAGTAGGCTAGATGCGCAAAAGCACATTTTGGATACTTTTCAGTAGGTAAACAATCATATCATGTCTATTTTATTCTTGGTAGTGAAATGAAAATTATCACGACATGCAGTATTTCTTGGCATACTTACCTTAGTTTATTATAAATTGATTGAATATACATGAATGCTTTCAGAGTTTTATTTATTGTTTTATTATTCAAATATAGTACTTTAGAATGATTCTTTGTGTGTGTGGTTACAAGAAAGATGAGTAGAGATTAACATGATAGGGATTGCCAAAAGTAAAATGTGAGTATTGTTTATAGACATAAATTCTTGTACAGCATTCAGTTATGCAGTAATAATGCAGAAAGTGGCTGTTCTTGGTCAATTTTTAATAAGTATTTGCACTACTTTCTGTTATGTCGGTGTGCTTCAGCTATTGGAAGAGTGTTGTTTTTTTTCATATCTCTCTCTCTCTCTCTCTCTCTCTCTGACAAGGATGTAACCCGAGAATAGATAGATGGAGATATATTACGAGCGTAGGGACAAGTGCATTTTTTGGTGGTGGGGTGGGGAGTTGCGGTTGCCAGGTATGGGAGATTGTTGGTTTATGTGGATACGGGGTGCTTGTTTACCAGTCATGACTGTTCCGATTAAGATAATTCAGCACTTGCTTGTTCATGCAAGCCACTTAATTTCTCCTCAAATTTAGGTCTCACGTTTATTAACTTATGTTGCATCCTTGTGACTGAGATTCACTGATAGATAAGAGAATAAGATTCCCATCTATATTTCTTTGCACAACTGCTGCTTATCTATTTGACTCTATATATCTATTTTTACCTTTTTATTCAAGCGAACATACACCCATAGTCTCTTATAAAATGCATGGTTTGTTGCAAATTTGTATTTCATGCACAATGAAATAGGTCAGAAAAGTTATATCAATACAGAATTCAAAAGGCACAGCTGCGCCTTTAATTAGTTTTAAGGCTTTGCGATAACCGATTTTCAATTCTAATGTTAACTTTACCCTCTGATCTTAATACTACAAAAGTCTAGATAGTATTTTTCATTCAAGTTTCCATTGTTATTTTGCATAATAAGTCGTTCCTGATTATTTCACACTGGTTTTGAAGAGATGAATACTTACTTGTTTTGCTATTTTCCAATTCCCTTATCACTTCTTTCTTTATGTTACCTTATTCTGAAAATCAATTTTACACTGTAGTTTCAGTATTTAAATTTCTCTTCTGGACAGCATTTCACGAATATTTTTTGTGAGATTTTATGGAAGAATGTAAAGATTGAGAGCCATTTTTTTGTATGCATGTTTTTATCTTTGCTTTACGATCATCTTCAGAAGTATATAATTTTTTTCTATAAGTTTTTGTATTTTCAGCGTACTTTTTATCATATATATATATATATATATATATATAGTATATATATATATATATTATATATATATGTATATATATATATATATATATATATATATATATATATAGTGTGTGTGTGTTAAATTATTTCCGTCTTGCACCATAGTAAAGGTTATTCTGCTCGTCCTACAATTATTATCGTTATGAGCGTTTATTTTGATTAAGAAATATTTTTAGAACATTTTTTGTTCATATTACTTTCGACTGAAGTTAGAAATAATCTTCCAATCATTTAATTAAAGATAAAAAACCATTCCATTTCGACATATAAATTATATCAAATTATTGCTTTGTTCAGAGGCATTCCTTTTATCTGTTGATTAAGAATACCCAGGCGACGTCCATCGGTATAATTACCTTTCCCGTGAGCTGAAATGGTAATGTACCTTAATTAAGTTTTAGAATTTCATTATCTCCCCCAATTAAGACTTTTTTGCTAATGACTCTTACCTGTGGCATACCTTCAAACGTACCCGATCCTTGGAGCGAAGTGCTCTGTCTTTTCGAATGCGTCCTCTCAAGATTTCTTTTTGTAAGCTTCAGTCATGGTCAAGCTTTGTACTCTCTTCTCAGTTATTGTGCAAGCACTGATGTGATTGATTTCGGTCCCCGTTTCCTTTCAATGCTTCGCAATTCCTTGGGAAGGGACTTTGTGCGCTGTATATGTTGGTATTAAAAGCGCTTTTCCTTTGGTTCATGATACCTGCTTGTCTGTGTCGTGTGTTTTTTTTTCTAACTTTCACGAGTTGATTATGGTTTTGTATTTCTCTCTCTCTCTCTCTCTCTCTCTCTCTCTCTCTCTCTCCTTCTCTCTCTCTCTCTCTCTCTCTCTCTGCCTAACTGGAGACGCTTCCTTGATTTGTTTTAGTTTGTTATGGTTGATTACTATCAACTAAAAAAATTCTTTTTATTAAAGTAAAAAAAAGGGTGCTGTGAAAGAGTAGTAACAAGAATGAGCAAGGTTCTGTTGCCATTAGCAGTGATATTAATACCACTATAGCTGTACAAGTAGATAGAGCCATTAGTAGTAGTATCCCCAGCGGGTTTAGTATGGGTATTTTCTTCACGAAAATTGAGGCCTATCTTTTTTATGATTATGAATAATATACGTTAAGCATGAGATGCTTATTAAAAGACTCAACGTAAAGGTAACATATTACGCTTGTTTCCTGAAATATAGAATATTTTATTTTTATTTTTACATCTGCTAAAGGTGCAAGGATTGGTATGATAAAGGGAGAGGTCCTCGATTAGACAAATCTTTTAGCGTATAGGGTCATATTTTTATCCAGAGAAGAGAAAAAATCTTTCTATATTCTCTCAATATGTTTTTCATTTCTTGCTCATGTTAGCTTGTATTGCTTTTGGAATATATTTATTTTCTCTTGTATTTGCTTGCATAAAAAAGGGCACCTATTACCGTAATCAAATATTTCATTATTTAATAGTTTTTCATAAGAACGCTGTGCTAAATTTGTTTCCGATTACGAAAACGCAAATAAACATATTTTTAAGATTAACAATTTATTTAAGGGATTTATTATCAAAATTACATCACCACCTACGTACATAATTGGCATAGATGAGGCGCAAGGGGGACTTGATGAGAAGGTATGTCTATGGTTATTAAAAAAAGAACTTCTGTTGTTTGGATTGTCGTATTTGATACTACTACTACTACTACTACTACTACTACTACTACTACTAGTACTACTACTACTACTATTATTATTATTATCATTATTATTATAGTTATCGATGTATGATGATTCATGCATTTCAAGCGAAAAAAAAAAGAAAACAAATTCTAAATTAAGATTATTGTTTAGTGTCATGTATTTCAGCGAAGAGTGAGGTGGAATTTTATGCACAAGTTTCAACAATTTTAATTACTAGCCAGATTTGTTCAAATTATGTATATGGACCTTTAGTATACAATGAAATAGAGACAACCATACTCTGTAATCTTGAACTAAATTACATGCACCTGAGTGTTTCAGAAATTTATTTGACATGAAATTGGATTATGTGGTACTAGAATATGCAAAAAAATGGCGGCAGTTTGTTGGAAATATATGCTTGAAGATTATATGTGGGGTGCTTAAACTTTCCTTTTCTGATAGAAGTATTACGTAGAAGAGAGAATTCTCAATTATTCTTAACCAGGAAAAAAAAATCAGTCAAGTTTTCGTGTGTTAGAGGGAGAGTGAGTGATGCATCGCCAATTCTGTTTTCAAATTAGGGGATTAGAACAGTTATCTGTTTTCTTACTGGTCTTGGCACTGTCCCTTTATTATATAAGATAGCCTTCTATTGACGTTTTCTACAAATGTATTATCTCTCTCTCTCTCTCTCTCTCTCTCTCTCTCTCTCTCTCTCTCTCTCTCTCTCTCTCTCTCTCTCTCTCTCTCTCTCTCTCTCTCTCTCTCCTTAAGAACAAAACTATTTTGAACGTCCAACAAATGTCAAAATTAATGGCATTACTTCACCCAAGAAACTTATGGTTGTGGTGTTACATTCTTGGGTAACTGTATTTTACTTATCAATTTTTAAATGAAGAACTAAAATGCTGCCTCAATCCCCTAAAAAGATATTTCTTAGATATGGTACACCGAGAGCAAATACATTTGAGGAAACATCGATTACATAGCAGTATTGTTCAAGTATTGTCATTTTTTAATCATCTACACGAGATGTTTTACCATGAAGTATCCTTGCAGTGATAAGAATACAGTTATCAACTAACACACGAATATATATATATATATATATATATATATATATAAATATATATATATATATATATATATATGTATATATACATATATGTACATCTATATATATATATATATATATATATATATATATATATATATATATATATATTAATTATATATATATATATATATATATATATATATATATATATATATATATATCGGATCAATAGGTTAAGAAATCTGGTTATAAGTAAAGATAATGATAATGTCATCCCTGGGGAAAAGCTGGATCTTGAGTGCTTTGAGCAGCTACGGTCATATGTAAAGAATGAACGACAACTTTCAACGGAACTAGTGGACAATCAGAAGAGTTATGAAGGGTGGTTAGATGGTGGAAGAAAAATTAGAAAGCAAAGGCCATAATCTTTGGGAAGCCCATTAGTGTACACATGCGAGTTGTGAATGGCACTCTGGAGGGATTCACATTGTGGATGTTTTGCTGCACGGGGGCCCCATCCATGATTCAATAGGTAAAGGATTAATATGGTTGGGGCTTTCTCTTTCTCTAGGGCAACCCCTTTTTATGTAAAAAGGCTTAATTTCAGAAATTATAGATGTGTATGTATATTTATTATTATTATTATTATTATTATTAGTAGTAGTAGTAGTAGTAGTAGTATATGTTTGTGTGCTCGTGTGTGCTTGTGTGTAGATACATTTGATAAAGGTTGTCCATAAAGACTAAATAAATGAATATTTTTTTTTTTTTATATGAACCTGGCTAGTTTCATTTAGACACGTGTTTTATTTTACTGTATGAAAAACCCTTATCGGTTTGAATTCTGCTTTAAGATATATATATATATATATATATATATATATATATATATATATATATATATATATATATGTATGTATATATATTGTATGTATATATATTTTATCTCACAAACATGCATACACAAACATACACACACATATATATATACATATATATATATATATATATATATATATATATGTGTGTGTGTGTGTGTATACAGTATATATATGTGTGTGTATGTATGTATGTAAATTTATGATTGTGTGAATGTTTATGTATATAAATACAGTATATAGTTTGCATGTAACTGAAGTATTTCTGTGTATGCACCTGTAACCTTATCCATCTTCTACATTGCCTCTTTCACAACTAATCCATTTAAGTAATCCAACAAGTGAGAGAGAGATTTAAATGGAAAAAGGCGTAACCTACTATTGAGTCGCTCTTGTTTAGTATCCAAGGTTATCTTTATGGAGGGTTCTTCCTCCTTTTTATTTTGCTCCTTCGCATTCCTCCTATTCCCTTTGAACCTCTGTGTTCCATATTTGAATCCTCTGTTTGTTTTTAATCTTATATCGTTTCCTTATTCTATTCGGTTCCATCTCTGCAGTGTTCCACCTCTCTCTCTCTCTCTCTCTCTCTCTCTCTCTCTCTCTCTCTCTCTCTCTCTCAAAGGGTGTCTTGCAGAGGGCGTTAATGCAAAAAGTACCATAACGAATTTGCACAAGACCTTGAAATCTGGTAGGGAGCTTCTTCCTGATGATATTTAAGAGTTTACTGAGAGGACTCGTGGGTGTCTGGTATATCTATGCAACCGGGTTATTATACACATTTTTAATGAAGAAACTTCGGTTGGTTAGGGGATGTTAGTCTTGCTTGGGAACCCCTGAAGTCTTGATTTAATATTATATATTTATCGCTTTTGCAAGTAATATGTAAATATTCAATTCAGAGAGAGAGATATAAGTTCTTGCGTACTTCAGGTAATTGACAAACGCATCGCTCCAGTTACAAATTGTATTGTATAATTAATGTTTATCTCTTTATGTATTTATCTTTATGAAATTGTATTCGTATGCCCATTTCTCTCTCTCTCTCTCTCTCTCTCTCTCTCTCTCTCTCTCTCTCTCTCTCTCTCTCTGTTTTTCAGTGTTCATTTAAGTTTGCGCGCAGCTCTCGTTCCCTCGTTTTATGTGTTTGTGTGTGTACACGCTTTTTCTTCTTAGTAGTATATGAATGAATTTGTAAGAATGTGACTAAATGGGGTTGTGTTTGTGATGTTTCATACGGCAAGTATAATGGAATTACTTGTGGGCTGTAGCGCCGATATGTTGATATGTTTGTGGGCTTCAGGCAGAAAGTTATCAACCTAAGGTTTCCATCCTTAAAAAAATAATGTGATGTTAAAATGCTTTATTGCGTGGCTTTTTTTACCAAGTTATGAATTACAGTAAATTACTCCTTGCTCAATATTTTTCGGTATATCGACTGAATCCTCCTAAGCCTCCCCCTCCCCCGCCTTTTCAGACTCATTTTAGTTTATAGTGAAAAATTCCTAGTTTTCTATTAGTGACGCATATGAGCTAGTTTCGATTTTTCTTCAACCTCCGACAAAAATATTTTAATTAAACCTAAAACCCCTATTAGTAACTTCTTTTCATGTTATTTTGTTGGATGGCTTTGTAAAACTAGATTGTCTGTAATTCTCGTACATTTTATTCTTGTTTCTCTGTAACAGGGTTAAAAGAATACTTTTAACCCTGCTCTGTAAGACGACAACTACACTACATTCGCGAAGGCCGTTTTATTTGACCTTTTGTGGCAATGACCTTTTCTTACTTATTATTAACACCATTACGGTTCTTTTTAGTTTCATTATTGGCTGTGGTTTCTATACCTATTTCTTAAGCGATATTTTAGTTCCTTTCATATCTTTTTCGTGGCAACCTTTACGAAAGTCACGAAGAGTCCACTGTATGCTACGTAAATCATTTCGAGGTTAGATTAGATGTTAACGTCACTGATTGGTTGGGTTCTAAATTTCATTTGAATAATTAGTGTGAGAGTAGCGAATGGACTTATGTGGTAATCAATTAATGTATTTTTTCGTAACTCATATTTGAGTAATTAATATTTTCTCCTACTTTATATATATATATATATATATATATATATATATATATTATCTATATGTATATATATATATGTTATATATATATATATATATATATATATATTTATATATATTATCTATATGTATATATATATTATATATATGTTATATATATATATATATATATATATATATATATATATATATATATATATATATATATAGAGAGAGAGAGAGAGAGAGAGAGAGAGAGAGAGAGAGAGAGAGAGAGAGAGAGAGATTCTGAACATAATGGTTGGAGAGACAAATTACATAGTTCTAAATTATCATGTTTAACATGAAATTACATATATTTGTCGCGTTGCCATCCCCCACCACACGACTTGTCATCTACTGCTTTATATTTGTCGTGAAATCTTATTTTGGCTCATCATAATTTGTATAAAGGTTGTTTTCGGGGCATACAATTTAGGCTCTCTCTCTCTCTCTCTCTCTCTCTCTCTCTCTCTCTCTCTCTCTCTCTCTCTCTCTCTCTCTCTCTCTCTCTCTATACATATATATATATATATACATATTTGTGTCTGCATATTTTACTTAAATGTATACGTACATACTGTATATATCCATATGAATGACAGGGACATGCTTTTTGGTATACATACCCATATTAGTATAGTATGCTTAGTAATAAGAGAACAAAAGTAATTTCTACAAGGTTTGGATAGGTAACCATTGTATCTCTCCATTGTCGTGAAAGTGATAGGGTCAGCAACCCAATTCCTATATTGTATTTCCATAGAAATCGAACATAGCATCCTCTCGCGGTGAATACATGGGAGGAGTTTTAGGCAAATGTTTGAAATTTATGCGACGGAAAATTAACTTGCGCTTTTATTTGGTGATTTTTATTCTATTTTGGCCTCCAAATTTATGTTGAATAAAAGGAAGCATTATTTTGTGTCAAATAATTAGACATGAGTATTAATATGCTTATACCAAGCTTTGGCTAACATTTAAAAAACCACATTGGGTAGTTTTTCATGCTTTTTGTTATTATTATTATTATTATTATTATTATTATTATTATTATTATTATTATTATTATTATTATTTCTCTTTTCAGGTACGATGAGTAATATTGTTCGTTTTCTTGGTACATGTGGGTAAGTTACTTTGTGTTTCAATATAGATATCTCCTTGTATGTATTTCTTTTGATAAAATCTCGTTACATACGTGTACGTCCGTATTAGTATGGACATGCTTTTGTATTACGTCTTGTCGTTATGTTTTTCTTCAATAATTTATAGTATTATCAGATTTCATTTGAGATTTAAATTATGATAGAACATCGGTTTTGCGCTTGTTTAATTAAAGTCAGCTATCAAAATGTTTAATTGAGGTGTTTGCTGTTGATCATATTTCATATTCAAACGATTCAATCTAAATTTTATGTTTCAGGCTAATCATTGATTCTAATTTAATTCGAATGTAACATAAATAAATTGATATCTTAAGAGCAAAAAAGCACATTTAAATAACATTTGGCGGACACTGTCTTCAATTATTTTTCCTTATGCACCCGGAAGTACGTTATTGTAGTTAGCCCGAAGCAAGAGATAATAGATTCAGTCTTGCGTGACTTGGATTAAAATGGATCATAAGGGGTAGTAGAATTTTAGCATTTGACAGGTGAAGTAAAGGGTACCAGGTACCTCCGCTTCAATAAAGATATGGCTATATCCTTATGTAACGGAAGACTTGTTATATAATCTTTTGTCTCGTGGACCCAGTTAGAAAAGAAATTGACTTATACAGTAGAGACCTTTCATTATTTATCTTGAAAAAGCTGGAGATGATCATCAAACTGTTTGAATGTTAATGCAAGCTGTAGATGATGCTTGAAGAAATTAATCTTTTCTGACCGTGTGACCTTTTGAAGATTTGATAGACGATCTCTGTATTAGGACTAGATTCGTTTCTGCCACTCAAATTGGAGGTTAAAACTTTGTTTGATAGTTTGCTGTTCATGATCAGGACGTTTGTTTAGTCTAGGGACATTTTATAATTAAACGAAAGTGCGTCTCACACTGTGTATATATATAAATATAAATATATATATATATATATATATATATATATATATATATAAATATATATAATTTATAATATATATGTATATATATATATATATATATATATATATATATATATATATATATATATATAATTTATATATAGGTATTTGTTTCGACTTAAATGCATAGGTTCGACTCCTTGCCCAGCCAGAAGTATTTATCACTAATGAATTTCCAGTAGATATACATTACCAAAGGTAGAATTCTATATTAAAATGCCATTGTGGTGGATATATACATTGATTAAAATCACCAGTGTTTAGTGATAGATGTTTTCACACACACACACACAAAACACATTATATAATATATATTTATATATACAGTATATATATATATATATATATATATATATATATATATATATATATGTATATATGTATATATATATGTTATATTTATATATATAGTTAGTATGTGTGTGTGCTTGTGGTCTCATGACATTTTTTAACTCGACCAAACTTAACCATAGCAGAAATGTCCATTGCTTCTATGCTTAAAAGCTTCGTAGATTTTCTCATTATTCAAATTTTTTACCCAAATGGTTTATAATCACATATCCGGGTTTCTTGTGATACAAATATCATGGCAGTATGATTGCGTTACACAAGCCTACTTGCAACACGCTTAAGTAATGTAAAAAATGTTTGCCATAGTACATGATTATGTCTATGCGTACATATGAAATGAGAATTTATGGAAGGATAGAAACTAATGGTTGATGCATTTTTTTTTATATTTCACATTTACAGTGCAAAATATATTCAGTCATCGTGATATGTTACCTCCTCCATTTATTCTTAATTCAATTCATATATTTCGAAATATTGTTTCATTCAGAATTTTATGCTAATGGAAACGTACGTTTTGAAGCGACCAGTTTTTAAAATCACGTATATTTGCGGATTAATGTTTTCACGAGCCAACAGCAAATTCCACATATGGATTCTTCCAAATTATTGGTGTTCGATAAATTAGAACAAGATAGTAATCATGTGTGGCCCATTATGCCTGTTTTATAAATCCTCATTTGTGAATTAGATTATCTTTATTGTGATCTTCTGCAGAAGTCCAGTTGCAAGCTTCCATTGTATTGTCAAAGACAAACCTAGAACATCCTTTTGGGTGGCAGGTTAATACAGATACATATCTCTCTCTCTCTCTCTCTCTCTCTCTCTCTCTCTCTCTCTCTCTCTCTCTCTCTCTCTCTCTCTCTCTCTCTCTCTCATCTGGGTGTATAGCTATACTCAAATTTTAGGAATCCTTTTATATATTAACATGAGTGTTTTTTTTTTTTTTTCAATTTTTACTATTGTTGCAAAGGGAATAATTTAAAGCTATACATTTATTTTGATCTTTAGAAAATTCATTACTGGCGGGATATGGTAAAATGTCAGTACTAATTTTCAAATGAGCGATAGTAATAATAAACACACGAAATTTGTAAAAGGAAGTAACTGGCGATGATTCAAATTTGATTGACAGGACGTGCGAGTCTTAAACAGAGTGATGACAAGTTAACTCTTGTGTTAGAAAACCTACCCATATTGGATGTAGGAGAATGAAGCTGGAGAAAATGGATTTGACAGATTAACACTTCGTGAAGTCGTAAACTTAGAGAATTATTGCGGGATGCTCTGGATAATTATGCCAAAAAGAAAATGATTAAATGAAAATGCCAGATAAGAAATTTCTAGAGTGTTTATTACCTTAACGGATGAAAAGGCATGATAGTAAAAATGCAGGCATTTAGTATGATATAAGAAAGCGACACAAATTGTATATATTGTGTGCGTGTGTTTGAGCTCTAAAGTAAATGTAAACGTCATCATTGTTACACACACACACACATATATATATATATATATATATATATATATATATATATATATATATATATATATCCAGTCTATATGTAAGTATAGAGAGTATGTGAGAAAAATATCATCGGCAATGATTATTGGAACATACTGCAATGAATGCCAAAGGTAAAAAAAATAGTTCATACAACGTGGCAACTATGGGAACGCCCATGAAAGCCAAGGTCGCCGTTAGGTCGTTTGTCGCCGTGAGTGCACCATTATCTGTAAATCACCTAATTCGCATGCGGCTGAAAGCCTGGTTGATGGACCCACGTATGAAATTTTGGGTAATTTCGAGACAAACAAGGAAACGGCAGACAACTCAAAGGCCTTCCTGTCGAACGCGCGGGAGATAAACGCGAGATTTGTATGCAGCCGTTGCCACCGCAGTTATCCGATTGACTTTCATCGGAGATTTGCATTTCGAAAGAGGCAGTTGGCATTTTACTACTCTGTAATATGACGTTCTAACAACAAATTCTTTCACTTATGGGAGGTAGGGTTGGCGCCTCATATGATTGGTTACCTTTAGATCCATGTTTATGTATTTGTCTGTTTGGTAATATCGTGGAGTCTTAGTCTTTATCCATATATAAATAAACTTTTTTATTTTTGGAATTTAGTTAGTGTTCAGAATTCACTAATTCCTTAGGATTCAAACTTTGTGCTAATTTACAAGAAATTAAAATCAAATTTCAGTAGTTACTCCACTATACAAGTTTACAAAGTGTTAGCTTAATAATTGGTCCTCGCGGTTTTGCGGAGTCTGTATGAGACTGAGTATAGACATTTTCGAAATCTATACATAGTTTTCTTTAGACTGTATGCGGTGCACTGTACTTATTACTAAAGAGTCTTTACAGAATCCCTTCGGCCGTTAGCTGCACTAATTTATTATCCCTCGTTTCCTTTGTTCTATCCTGCTGTTCAACCTCTTTTAACTTTTGCTAGAATGGGCCCTGTGTTGGGCCAGGATTTCATAAATCTACTCTAATCTTTTGATTGGCAGACTGGTCTCTTAAAAAAAATTAGAAGACATCCTTCTTCCAAATCACTAATTGATTAGCGTTAAACGTTTTCCTGGTTTTCTTAAAATCGAGTAAGTGTTTCCGAGACATAGACTTTCAAGTTCATGAAAAATAATGTTCCTGGTTCTATTGATATTTGTTCTTGAGTTTTCAATAGATCATATTATTGGTTTCTGAAAATGACTTTGATTTTTATTTAAGATTGAGGATTGTGTTCCTAATTTCTCGAAAGTGTCACTGATTTTTAAAAAATAGTTTACGAGCTTTGGAAGTCGTATTTTATAAAGTTTGGGTTACAGATTTTCTAAATTTGTTAAAATCGAGTTAACCTATTGTGATATTCGTCCTGTCGGTTTCTTAATTGTACTTAATCCAGCCTTTTTTTTGTCAAGACTACGTATATGTTTGTGCAAAATGGTTAACTGCTTCCCAAACGACCTGATTATCCATTGGTCACCATTGCTTGATTCTGACATATCCATACAGGAAAAACCAGTCAATTGAACTTAGGCAATAGCTGTCTCTACCTACGAAACAGAGTGATCTCGTGAGCAGCCTCAAGAGTTAACATTGATATTTTGTTTTTGCTACATCAGGTTTCTTAAACTCCGAGTTTTATATATGTGTGTATATATATATATATATATATATATATATATATATATATATATATATATATATATATATATGCGTATATATACATATATGCGTATATATACATATATGCGTATATATATACATATATGCGTATATATATACATATATGCGTGTATATATATATATATATATATATATATATATATATATATATATATATATATATAGTACATATATATGTATATATGATAATAATAGTAATAATGATAATGATAATTTTGATTATCAGTATGAAATTGAGTAACTTTAAAGACGGAGATCGGAAAATCGGTAGTTCATTTTATTCATTATTTGATAATTGGATTTGATCATGATTAGCCATTTTTTGGGGGCATCGATTTGAAGAAAAAAATTCAAAGGTGAAAAAGCTATAATTTTTTTTTTTGAACGGCTGCTGGGATTGACCGTCGTTATCAGTTTTTAAGGAAATCATTTTAATATGCATGTCTTTACTTATATTTATTCTCATGCCATTATTATTATTATTATTATTATTATTATTATTGTTGTTGTTGTTGTTGTTGTTGTTGTTGTTGTTTTTATTTAGTCTTGGGTTTTGTCTGTGTTATAAGTTATCTGAAATCATCAATCTACTGCTGCTACCGTCACCGCCGCCACAGTGAAAGCCCTTCATGTGCAGGGGGGTCACACGTCCTTTTGTGGCGATGGTGAATGGAGCATGGACGACACCCAGGGACTGCCCAAATCTTGAAGTCTATCGTTGCAAAGGGGCAATGATGGTAGTAGTCTCTCTCTCTCTCTCTCTCTCTCTCTCTCTCTCTCTCTCTCTCTCTCTCTCTCTCTCATTAAGGTAAGATACAAGCATAAGAATACGCGTTGATTACCGATAGTATTATTGTAGTAAGAAAAGAATAAAGAAGGAATTATAATAATGCGTTTTGTTACTAGCATATACGAATAAGGAGATAAAGCATTACTTACGTTTTGATTATGAGAGTAAGCAAAGGAAATAGGTTTTATCCTTGCACTTTTCCTGCTGAGAATAATGAATGGATTAAAATATTAATAGTTGCCGCTTCATATCTGCTCCGACCAGCCAGACACTTTCACTTGTAATTCGATTTACGTGTCAAATAATTAGGTTTTGCAGGATAACGACACTTCTTATCAATTCACATCGTGTGCTTTGCTCTGACTCTGTCAGTATATTAATCGAGTGAAAATGTAAGTTTCTTAAGTCAACACCTGAACCTGTTTTGCTTTAGGAACGAGTCTGCAGGGTCGGTTATGTCAAGGGTTTTCTGTCTGGACCCAGTAGTGGTTTTGCATAAATAAAGACTAGCTTATTTTTATTGTTTATTTATAGATCCATTATGTAAATTATATATATATATATATATATATATATATATATATATATATATATATATATATATACATATATATATATATATATATATACATATATATATATATATATATATATATATAATATATATATTTATATTTATATATTACCAAGAACAAATTGGTCAAAATAGTATTTTATTTCAAATATTCTACGTGAAAAACGTTCCATTTGAATAAATCGTGTGATTTTAAGTTATTTGTAAACACTTTCTTATATAAGATGTTTTGGTCGTATTATTATTCGGCATTTGATATCGGTAAGAAGAACGGCAGAAAGTTGTTGATCTTGAGATTTTAAATGATATTCTGTCCATGTCAATTATTTTTAGGATCGCACGTGTTGTATTGAATGATGAAGTAAAGGGAGGAAAAGTTTAGTTATAGAGAAAACACACCTGTTCATGATTGAAGGGAGAAGTACTACCCTATACACCGAGGAAAAATAAACCTTGATAGGTTAACTAACTAAAAGTAGATGACTTATTTAACGGGACAAAGAAGCGAGCAAGAAGCTACACCGTGAAATATGAAAGAAAGTTAGATGGAGTTCGGTCTAGACGTCAGAAATCTCCAGAAGTAAAATGCCTGATTCTTTTAAGGTAAACAACTACACTATGTACAATATATACGTATGTATATATATATACTGATATATATATATATATATATATATATATATATATATATATATATATATATATATATATATATGTGTGTGTGTGTGTGTGACTGTGTGTGTGTGACATTACAAATAATACTTATCGAATGCACTCTAGTGGAAATAATGTCTAAGGGAATTGACTTTATGAGATTTAAACAATTGTTTCTTATATTTGTGAAGAGATGGCGTTGTTTGATCCATTCAGCCATCAAGAGAGATATAAAAGTTAATAGGGACTCCACTGTACATATTATTGTTAAATAGCCTTTATAAATTAGCATAGAAATAAAAGAATCTCTACGATGACAGCAATTTGCTTAGTTTGTAACATGTGGCTTAATGGCCAGACGGACTTCTTATTATATAATTAGCTTTTTATGGAGGATACTCTTAAAGCAGAGTGAATCCGATGGTAACGAATATTTTTTACAATTTTTTTTGGCAGTAAAATGTCGCTTTTGTAATAGGGACAAATATATATATATATATATATATATATATATATATATATATATATATATATATATATATATGTATGTATATGTATATATATATATATATATATATATATATATATATATATATGTGTGTGTGTGTGTGTGTATGTATGTATGTACGTATATATATATATATATATATATATATATATATATATATATATATATAAATATATATATATATATATGTATATATATTAATATATATATATATATATATATATATATATATATATATATATATATATATATACATAATTCCAAGAGTAAATTGCGTTATCGTTTCGAGGTCACCGGTTATTATGAAGTCAATTAATCTAAAAGTTGGAGAATAGATCAGAAAGTAAGATTAAGAATGTAGACGCAACGATACCTAATACATTTGGGCATGAATAAGATAATGAACATAGGCCTGTTTAGGGAAGGTCACCCGAAGGTCAGGGAGGAATTGCCCACCGGAGATTCAAACCTTATATGAACAACACTGAAAGGGAAAGTGGCCTACCCCCAATTCTTTGATCCCACTTCCCTACCCTGAGGAACCCCATACCTCTCTGCTCTATTGTATTTTTATGGGGGTCCTTATAATGAAATCCTTGGTCTACTCTTAGGTGTGAATTATCATTTGTTTAAAGGGGTGGGCCTGTAATGACAGCTTGTAAGTAGCTGGCACTTGGTAGGCTTAAAGTGGAATGTTTGCCCAATAGCCTGAAGAGCTCGTTGCCTATGGAAAGAACCTCTTATGCTTTGGTCAGGTCTGGTCAAGATATATAGACCTTGGGTCTGGTGTGCCTTTGGTGATCAGGGCTACGGCTGTTAATTGCATGGTGCCCTCGACTTTTATTTCATGCTATTCAGGGTTCGAAAATATGTTTTTATTTATGTATCTATTTGTAATTTGTAATTAGTCTTGAGAATGCTGTGCATAGTTCGGTATGCTTTTGATTTGCATTTTGTTTGAAACTGCAGTATTTTGTTCTTACCGCGAAATGTATTATTTTATAAAGGATATGAATGGAGAATCGACCTCTCCAAATTGAGGGAGGAGTGGTCGATAGTATAAAGGTAGGTAACGTCAAAAGAAATAAACCTATTACAGAAGGAGGCCGCTGCCAGGTAAATTTGTTCTTGATAGTTAAATTATTAAAAGAATAGTATTAATCTATTATGTTCGATAGAGTTATGAATGAAATGTAAAAGAAACTGATTAGGATAAAACTTTATGCCTCGTATGCACTATATACAAGATTAAACCAAAATGGTACAGTATGTACATAATTTTATGTGACTAGAATCTTTCTGTATTCTAATTAAGACTCAATATTCTTATTACTTTATTGTTGTGTCGTTTGATTTGTTATTGTCCCTTTCAACACTAATTTTTATTCTAAGGACTATGGAGTGTGGAGTAAGAGATGATGAATGGAGAAGTATTGATTTAAAAACTCAAGATAGAGACGACTGGCGAAATCTAACAGAGGCCCCTTCGTCGATAGGCGTAGGAGGAGATAATGATGATGAAGCAGTTTGCCACATTTTGGTGTTAAAATCACATGAATGAAAAATCAGTAAAACTCGTACTTATAGGCTTTAAATATGAAAAAATTTCAAAAATACTTTTTGCGCTATCTATAATGTTTTAATGTAATAAACTCATAAGTGTCACTGTTAACTTCTACAATTTAAAGTGTAATCCCTAGCAAACTAAATTGTAACAAAGGTTGTTTAGAGAGAGAGAGAGAGAGAGAGAGAGAGAGAGAGAGAGAGAGAGAGAGAGAGAGAGAGAGAGAGAGAGTGATACAAGGATTTTAGATGTCTCAAATACTTTTTAGTCCATCCGGGGAGACTCCATTTGCTCTTGGGTAGAGTGATGTGGTTTGCACGTTTAGAGAGTTTTTATGATCTTGTCTAACTTATTCTTGAACTCGTTTACTGTGTTACTGTATACTACATCCGCTTGAAGTCTGTTCCATGTATTTTCTATTTTTTATGTAAAGAAATTACCACATTGAGTGGTGTTATATCTTTTCAATTTCAGTTTGTATCAGTTACCTCTGGACTGATTTGTGGTAAACGTGAATTGATTGATTGATTGATTTAAAGTTTTCAGGCATCCTGACATGTAAGCGTGAATAGATTGCTGTAATCTACATTTGTTATTCCTTTAAGAATTTTGAAGGCCTCTGTTAACTGTTCCCTTAGTCGTCGAGTTTGCAGATGAAATAAGTTCAAACGACCCATCCTAGCTTATACTGCTTCCAGACTATCTTTATCCTAAATACTTGCAGCCCAGAATTGGACTCCATATTCTAGATGGGGTCTTACTAGTGATATGTACAACGGAAGTACAGTGTCTTTGTTTTTGTATTTGAATTGTCTCTTTATGTTTCTGTATTTGAATTGTCTCTTTATGTTTCTGTATTTGATTTGTCTCTTTATGTTTCTGTATTTGAATTGTCTCTTTATGTTTCTGTATTTGAATTGTCTCTTTATGTTTCTGTATTTGAATTGTCTCTTTATGTAACAATTAGTTTTTGTGCTTTCTTTACAGCTTTCATGATCTTATTTGGTGAACTTCAAATCTTTGCTAATGATAATGCCAAGATTTTCCTCCTGGTCCACACTTTCTATTTCATTGCCCAGGAGTGAATAATCTGTTTGTGGGTTACTGTAACTATGTGTAGAACTTTGTGTTTCCCACAATTTATAGGCATTTGCCATTTTCCGGACCATTCAACATCTTAATTAGATCCTTTCTTAAGTCTTCTACGTTTTCTGAGTTCGCAAGATTTATTCCCAGTTTAGTATCGTCGGCAAATTTGGCTATTCTACTAGTTACTCCTAAATCTATGTCGTTAATGTAAATCAGAAATAGTAATGGGCCAAGGACGTATCATTGAGGTACTTGTAACAGATGCCCACTCTTAGGCTTCTCCATTGATTACAACTCTGTTTTCTGTTTGTCAGCAATCTTCGATCCATTCAGCTGGCTCGTCAATGATGCCTAGTGCTCTAATTTCAACCATTAATTTTTTATGAGGGACTTTGTCAAAAGCCTTTTGAAAGTCTAGGTATTTGATGTTTATTGGCCTGCTTTTGTCATAAATGCTCAACGGAAAAAATTCCAACAGACTTGTCACACAGGATCTCTTTTGTCTAAAACCTTGTTGGCTGTCTATCAGAAGATTGTTTTTCTCTATATGTTCTGATATTGAATCTACTATAATTGATTCAAAAATTTTGCAAGGCACTGAAGTTAGACACACAGGTTTGTAGTTGCCACGTTCTTCTTTTGGTCCCTTCTTGTAGATTGGAGGAACATTGCCTAGTTTCCATACTTGTGGTGCCTTTCTTTTGTTGGCTGTCTTTCGGAACATTTTGTAAAAGTGTCGGGTTATCTTTTCCTTTAGGTCTATATTGTCTCTTGGATGAATATCATCTGGACCTGGTGCCTTAGACTTACCTAGTCCTTTTATTTTATTTTTTAACATCCATTGTAAACATCTCCCATTGTAAAGGTGATTCTTTTTTAGTGGTTGTGACATTTCATATTTGATAGCTGGTTCGGGGAGGGTCGTTGATTCTTCTCTAATGAATACGGTTGTGAAATATGCATTCATCAGTTCGGCTTTTATCCAAATCGTGTGTTATAAGATTGCCGTCCTAGGCTCATAACGGGCAAATGTTGTTTTTGATTGGTTTTCTACCGTTTATACATAAAAAAAAAAAATCCTTCGGGTTTTCTTCACTAGCTTAAGCCACTCTTTTCTCTTCATTGATCTTGGCATCTCTAACTAGTTTATCTACATTTCTGCTAAACTTTTTTTGTGCTTGGAAATTTCACGAATTGGAGGCTGTGACCCATTGATTTGTGTTTCCTGTGTCTACTTATTGGCTATTTCTCTGTTGAACCATTTGGTTTGTCGAGTTCCATTTGGTAAAATTTTTCTATGTGGTATACATTGAGCCCTTTTTTCATTATATATGTTTATCTCTGTTCCCTGTTTCGCCGTATTCTAAATTCTTGGTGTATTCCTTCAGTTGTATCCAGTCACACCATCTGTAGTATAGTTTTTTTTTTTTTTTAGACATTTTTTTTCTTTTAGATGAGGAATATTTACCTAGAACCTAACTATTCTATGGTCACTTTTGCCAATATTTTCGCCTACTGAGACACTGGATACTAAATTTTCTTCTGTTGTTAGCACCATATCTAGAATGTTGATTGCCCTAGTTGGTTTCTCGACCCACTGATGGAGGAATTCAATGTTGACAAATTCTAGTAGCCTGTGTCCCTCTATGTATGGTGTAAAATTCATAGTGTCCCAATTTACTGCTGCATTGAATTCTCCCATTAGGACAGCAAGCTTATTGTTCACTTCTTGTCCAACTTGTCTGTACAGCTCTTCATCCTGTTCTTGCAATTAATGTGTTGGTCTGTATATTACTAATATGGACATGCATTTTCCTATGATTTTAATATTAACACCTATCACCTCATATTCACTTTCTAATTTAATTTCTATTGGGTTTAGGTGATTTTTAACATGAGGCATTACCCCTCCACCTGTTTTGGTAAGGCGATCCTTCTTGAAAAGTGTGAAGCCTTGGATTTCGTACATTCCTATAAAATCTTTTGTTTTATCCTCGAATGCACGTCTCGGTAATGCATGTGACATCTAATTCCTCACTAGTTATCATTTCACTGACGCTTTCCATTTTGAGTCTATTTTTCCTTTCATAGTAGCCTTCACATGGAGGGGTTTAATACAAAATGAAAGTTTTAGTAAGAATAGGTCCACTTTTGACAGAGACTAATGATTCAGTAAATGTAGGTCTACCTTTCACCTCAACAATCTTGCAGGTAATCAAAATTAATTATGCAGAATAAGGTTAATTAGACCTTTTATGGTCTTACTTACAATATATATATATATATATATATATATATATATATATATATATATATATATATACATATATATATATATACAACTTTTTAAATCACTTTTATGATTTTTTTCATATTCTTATTCATAGAACATTTACTAATCTTATTTTCTCATTGGTGAATTGAAAGTTTAAGTTATTTAACTTTTTTCACGGTTTTATACAAATTTTCTGTGTAAATATTTCATAAAGGGTAGTTTGATTTGGTTAATTCTACAAGTGTTATTGGCTTGCTTTAAGCTTTTCCTTTCTCGTACTTGTTAAGATGTGCAACTACTTATCAGTATTTATAATTATAGATGACAAATACTCTTTAGAACAACGAAACTTAATTTGTTTGGTAAATCTAAAGATGGAGAGAGAGAGAGAGAGAGAGAGAGAGAGAGAGAGAGAGAGAGAGAGAGAGAGAGAGATAATTAGTTCGGCCGATAAGCCTCCAGTAAAATAAGAGTTAGGTGAAAAACAAGTGCTCTACAATAGAAGTTGAAAGAATTGAAATGTCTATCCACTCTTCTCATTAATCATGTAAAGCCATATTTGTAATTAATCTTTTGTTGCTAACAAATAAGTTTTATTTATTTATATAGATTTGCATGAACATCCATGAGTAATATATTTGATTTTATGTTGTAGGAAATATAGCCTACTTCGTTTCCCTATTAAATGTGTTTTATGTAAAAGAAAAAAAAAACACACGTAGTCATCTAGGTTTATGAACAAAAAAAATGACTTGGTTTGTCGTTTTTATTTCGTTCAATGGTTAATGTTTTGTTTCGACTTAAACTTTTAAGTAAAAGACGATAATCAGAGGAAACAAGAGCAACAGAAGAATGTTCAAATGTATTTTAGTAAAAAAAAAAAAAACCAAGGAACTAATATCTTGGTGCAGCCATCTACGCCCACTGGTACAAAATGGAACAGGTAAAGCTTCTGCCAGAAGCTCAAGTCGATTATGTTACTCAATTAATTTTAAAAAGGCAATTAAAGATTTTCATCGGACCTCTCAAAGTCCAGTTCGCAACCCGTAGCTCAAGTTGCTTTATCAAATGCCCAAATCAATTTCACACTTAATAAATGGATGAATTTTCTTTACGGTATACCTTTATATAGATTCAATTTTATTCGCATTCAAGGAAGTTTAAACATCCAGCTGACACATAATATCTTTATGAAAAGATAAAAGGTAAAGGGTTAAAGGTAAAAGATATAATCTTTCCGAACATGATAATTTAGGTGATGGAATATATATATATATATATATATATATATATATATATGTATATATATATACATATATACATATATATATATATATAATATATATATATATATATGTGTGTGTGTGTATATATATATATATTGTAGATACTTACTATGAAAATTTTTATTCAATCCCAACGTTATGTTAAGAATTTGTCTGTGTTGCACTGGTCTATTAAGATAGTATTAAATGTCAATTCAGCGAATTATTATAGAACAGACTAAATTATCTCGAGCAGAGAACCCTGTTTTCTTAACTAGATCTCGTATACCTTGATTTTGCACATTTTACTAAGGAATTTGTCTTGTCAGTCCGTCTTGAGACAAAAAAGAAGTATTATGAAATAGACTTACGGCTAGAACAAATTCAAAGGACAGCGTTTATCTCAACTGACAATGTTAGTACAGTATAATGCGCAGTAAATCGAAACGTTAACTAATTCATTTTGCTTCCGTCCCCGTAACGAGCCTTTGTGGGCGTTCTTATTGATGAAGGTCCATTTACTCCTAAAGAGAGAGATAATTGGTTTCTAAATAATATTCGGAAGGGTACCCGATAACTCCAAAGAGGCACATCAGCCTATGCTAATTTGGCGTAATATTTTACCTGGTATATCTGATTCTTCTTTTTGTGTAGGTGGACAAACAAATTAAAATTTGTCGTTTGGATACTTTTGTAAATGGTATTCTTACTTTGATATATATATATATATATATATATATATATATATATATATATATATATATATATATATGTATATTTATATTCATTCCCACCGTACTAATACATTAAGGGGTCGGTTGCCTGATGCGCCCTTTCCAATGAGTTCTATCAAAGGCATCCACTTTCACCTAACACATAATTTTTTTAGCCACAGCAATTCTTTGTCTTTATTAGTGTAGGGAACTGAATTTCGAATATCAATTCATATGATTATTATTCCGGAAAAGTCGAATCCTTACTAAAAATGAAAAGCCAACGGGTCATGAGTTTTTAAAAGTGGTAAGTTGTCAATTTGGAGAACGTTATCACGTCAACTAGTAAATATGATTAGATTGCAATAACAAATATCATCATTCAATTTAGAGAGAGAGAGAGAGAGAGAGAGAGGAGAGAGAGAGAGAGAGAGAGAGAGAGAGAGAGAGAGACCAAAAAGGAGGGCTTATGAGGATGACTTTATCCCTTGCTGTTTTCATGGCGAGGTTCCCAACTCTGTCGTTTGTTGCCAATCCAAACAAAGCGGTGCATGTCCCAACCGTCTCCTCCTCGGCTGGTGATGACTGGTGTACCGCTACGTCTTGCTTTGCACCGGGATGCGAGGCCAGTGTCACTGTCACATCTTGTTTGGCTTACGTAAAGAAAGGCGACGGCATGGTGCATGGAGTCTGCCAGTCTGATATTGACCATAAGATATCTAATCTATATTATTGCCCCTAAACGGAAAGAAATAGCTTCACCCTTTTCCTTTCTTCCTTTGCTAAATTATCTTTTATAAAATTCTCTCTCTCTCTCTCTCTCTCTCTCTCTTCTCTCTCTCTCTCTCTCTCTCTCTCTCTCCTCTCTCTCTCTCTCTCTCCCTCTCTCCCTCTCTCTCTCTCTCTCTCTCTCGTGTGTTGAGAATAGATTGTTAGTTTCAACTTTGCTGATTTTTTAATGAGATGTTGTTCTAGTTTCAAACAGTAAAAAGTTTGTTGGGGTTTTTAAGATAAAATTGTTTCTGTCTGAGTTCTCGAGAAGTAGATGCAAGTATAAACAAAATGTAAGATGTAACGATTTTATTTGCATGTTATAATGATAAAACCCCGGAAAAAATCAATATTTATTTAGGTTGTTTAGCTGAATGAATCTAGCAAAGACGCTCACTAAAGAACTGTAGGATTTCTCCTGTAGTACTTTATATATTCAAACCAGTCCCAAAATTTCCCTATGAAACTGATCCCCCTATAACCCAACAGCAATATAACCACCGGGGGTGCTTATGTAGGGATTTAGAACATGAGCTACATAGCTCATCCTTCTCGAGGGAGAAGAAAGAAGAAGAAGAAGAAGAAGAAAGAATAAGAAGAAGAAGAAGGGGGGAATAAGAAAATGAGAACCTCTCAAACAGGTGTTCTGTTTACTTAAGATTTTTTTGTTTTGTTGGACAGAGCTCTCTTAGGCCTAAATTATGTGTGGGAGGAAGTGGAATTAACAAGGAAGGGAAGAAACTGATTACCGTCTCCCCAAGTCTTAGCAACTGTCATTTCATATTCGACCCGGTGTCGTCAATTTCTTTTTCTTTCTTTCGTTCTTGCGTGATGTGCAAAAGACAACTCTTCTTTCAATCTGTAATCCCTACATTAAGGGGTTGGTTGGCCGATGCGCCCTCTCCAATGCCTTCTATCAAAGGCATCCTCTTCTACCAAGAGACAAATTAAGGTGCTCAAAGGTCAAAAACAATGAATAAAAATGTTAGATGAGGGCAAACATGTAATTACTGAGAATATTTGTAATATTTCATGAGAGTGTGACATAGACAGTAACTGATATATTATCAATAAAATTATAACTGATAAATTTATTGCTTATATATAAAAATAGATACCCATGCATTTGATATACATCAATCCAATTTTCGTAGAAGGGAATCCATTCTTGTATTCTTGTATTATGTATAATTGATATTTTGATAGAAACTTTGATAAAAAATTACCGATATGTTCAATGGGCCATTTTTCAGAGAGAAATTCATCCATAGGTAAATATTTCTTTTGCAAATCAGTTATGAAATAAACATTTAAAGCTCAGGAGTTGTAGGTCTAATCAATAAGTCGAGAGAAAATAATGATGAACTTTTTATTTATTTTCAGCATGCATATCACTGTATATATATATATATATATATATATATATATATATATATATATATATATATATACACACACATATATATACATATATACTATATATATATATATATATATATATATATAGAGAGAGAGAGAGAGAGAGAGAGAGAGAGAGAGAGAGAGAGAGAATTGACTGGTAACATTTATTTTCTTGGGAGTGGCGAATATTTCCTTATTTTGGCCGGTAGGGTTTAAACAGAAGTCTCTGTTGGCCTATTTGTTTATACAAGTGTGATTGTGTTTTTTCGTATACCGCGTAATCATAGCAGATTGCTAAAAGTTAGAATTTATTAGATACTTGATGAATATATATATATATATATATATATATATATATTAATATATATATATATAAATATATATATATATATATATATATATATATATATTTTATATATATATATTTATATATATATATACATACATATATGTATATATATATATATATATATATATATATAATATATATACTGTATGTATATATATATATATATATATATACATAGAGTATTTATATATATTTAAGCAA
>NC_090725.1:259632355-259645265 GCF_036898095.1 Palaemon carinicauda | reverse complement strand
AGGTGAATGAGACAGGGTTCTGTCTGCATCGATGTTTGAAAGACTTCAATGGTGTCGGTTCTTAGGTGATTCAGGTGGTGATTGATATTCAAGTGTTGGAGAGTGGGGGGGGGGAATCAGGTGATTCGCTTACTAGAACATAGTTCTCTCTCCACCCCCTCCCCCGCCATTCTTATATCCCCTTTTTGTTTGTTGTTGTTATTTATTGATAGTTTATCATCTGCGTTTTTTTTTATTAAGTTCTGTGTTATTTTATGGGTGCATTTGCATCCAGAATATTATCCACATTTTACAAATTCTGGTAAATCCCATGACTAACTTACCTTGCAATTTTAAAGTAATTCTACCTTTATGGTATGAAAAGGAGAAATCATACCATGGAGAATATTTATGGATTTCATATGTTCGCAACTACGAAGAAAGAATAACGGTAAATAAATTTTGCAAAATCTACATGATTATTTTGGGTAAATGAACATGGAAAATGTATGAATATAAAGCAAGATTCTTCTTTAACCATTATTATGTATGATTTTATCTTTGTTAAAACACTCCACCCTCTTAAAAAAAAATGCTTGGTAATTCAGTATTAATATTATTAAATATTTTGTTGTGTAGATGTCTATACTCTATGTCTGATGGCTGACTGATTGATTATTAGTTATTTGATGTAATAACGACTAGGATGGCAGTAGGTGAAGTGACTCGCAGTATCATTATGCGTAGATTTAACGTAGGTTTGCTATTGGGTGTGTCTGGTTTAAATACCTTTTGTGGTCCTCTTATGTCTTGTTCTTTTAGATAAATATCAATTCACTAATATCTCTTATTAGATTAAGAAATAAAACACGTTTAGGTTTTTGAAAAAGTTATACCTACTCTGAAATTTTCATCTTTTGTGAAAATGGCACCGTATTAATTTTATGTCCACCGCTCGCCGGTAACGTTAGTAGGATATAATATTATTTCCCAACATAAAGATAGTAACCAATCATCATACAGTAGCTTCACATACATAGTCCGTTTTCGTAGTTCGTTTTCTATGATTTTTAACAAAAAACTGAGTATGAGGAAATGCGAAATTTTAAAACGTGCTTTTTTATATTTTTTTTTTCATGGCGAACCGGGTAAACATAAACAAATAAACACTAACAATGTGATTCTTTATATCTTAAACGTGTAATTATGTATGTCAAAGGATTTGAATAAACATACTTTTGTCTTTAATTAATTCAGTGAACTGAATTTTTTCCTTACTGATTTCCACTCTACCCTGCAATGACGGTTTTCATTGTTCAACTGACATTGGCGACTTTTCTTCTCTCTCTCTCTCTCTCTCTCTCTCTCTCTCTCTCTCTCATACATACACAGAGTAAAAGAATAGTTTTGGTTACATAAATAAAGCGCATTTCTCGAGGATGAAAATAAATTATTCCATATCACGAAATATCTTGGCGATATGTTAACTCGGGAACAATGGGGTGATGTGATTTCTATCACACCGGCCAATTACATAGAGGGCGTTGTCTTCAATTGGACGTGTATACTGGAAACGCAGAAAACAATCAACAATTCTCCCATTTGCATATGGTTCGTTTATTTTTCATAAAAATTTGTTTCAAAAATAGTACGAGGAAAACTGATGTTAGTAATATAAATAACATAAAAAATATAAAGATTAACAAGATTTACTAATTATAAATGCTCTTAAGTTGTATGTAAGCGTAAATGATATCGAAATTTAGTGAAGTACTTATCTGTGGATGAAATATTAATGTGGCTTATCAATTGAAATCTTGAAAAATTCAACAGAGAGGAAGAGAAATAATGATTTTGAGTGGTCTCTTTTGTACAATTCTTGGATTTTCGCTCTTTGAAAGTTTATTTCTAGGTAAGGATGTAAGAACCCATGAAAGCAGTAATAGATTGTATTAATCCTTAAGTTAGATTATTAATACACCTCAATTATAGCTCTTTAGTAGTAACTAAAATCTGAGGTTGACCCGTTTTATTGGTGTTTTCTGGGCCCTTTTATCTAATTTCTGTAAATGTGTACCTTCAATGTATAAATTTTTATTATACTTGTGTTTGAGCTTTCTTATGTATACATAGAGAGAGAGAGAGAGAGAGAGAGAGAGAGAGAGAGAGAAAGAGAGAGAGAGAGAGAGAGGTCCATGAAGTTAATTTTGCTCTGGCGAGCAGTTGGAAAAACACGATCACCTGATGCATGCAGATGCCTAAGAGTTTTTAATGAACATCTGCATAATAGATTAATTCATAACGTACCTTAAAGGGCAATATGATAGCATAAAGTTTTTTTATATTGTATTTCATTGTGTAGAATGAGCAGATAATGGTTCCTGCTGTAGACTAAATTCTCAGATCTTTAGAAATAACTTACAGTATAAAGTGGCGGTCGCCAGTAACAGCCCTGATCTGTTACAAATTATACGTGAAAGACAAAAGAGGAAATGAAGTTAAGGAATTGAGACCATCGCTATGTTTGTCTTCCCGACTGCTGATGGTCGCGTCATGTTTGCATTGCAACGGATTAGGAGTCTAATCCTTCATGAGATTACTTCCTTGTAGATGGTGTAGGATCCCTGCGTGTTTATTTTAGGTGGTCAGATCCTCAGCTCTTTCATTTCTTGCTTCGTGCTGCTGAAAACGTGCCGCTTCTACTATCCCATTGTCATTTTAATAACATGTTTTTCATTTAAAACTTATTTTTCTCGTATTTTTATTTCACTATACAGAACAGTTTTGTATTTCAGAATTTTAAAGAATTTTATTTCTTTCATTTTGATATAAATTTACCAGATGAACTAGGCCATGCTTGTGTATATGTGTAGCTATATTAACACTCAGAGGTTATTTTTTGTGCTAAAGAAAACACTTAAAGAAAGAAAAGGTTGGCTATTCATATGACTCTTTCTTCGAAAACTTGATCGGTGAAGGTAAAATTCATAATTGGTCGTCATACATGGCTCAGTACTAAAAATGCGCCATTAGATTTAATGCTAGATTGAGCGAAAAAATTCCAGAAAAAAATCGTTCAGTTATATGTATTCAATGCTTTTGAACATTTGGCCGTTCAAAGGATAAAGTATATTGGGTAATGTCGCTTTACTCTGGTACGAAGGGGATAAAGTTACAAAGACAATACTGTACGATAGAAAACACACACACACACACACAGAGGAGAGAGAGAGAGAGAGAGAGGAGAGAGAGAGAGAGAGAGAGAGAGCGTTTCATTTTGTTCATTGAATGTGTTCAGACGCAAGTCAATGAGTATTTTTGTAATCTTACTAGTGATTAATTATTTATGCTTGAAATTTTCTCCATACTTCTTCCTTGCTTTTTATATGTGTTATATATATATATATATATATATATGTGTGGTGTGTGTGTGTGTGTGTGTGTGTGTGAGAGAGAGAGAGAGAGGAAAGGAATAAAGGGAAATAAAACATTTTAAGAACAGTATAGACTACAAAAAAAAATGAAGAAGAGAAATAAGATGGAATAGTGTGCCTGAGTGTACCCTCAAGAAAGAGAACTCTAACTCAAGACAGTGGAAGACCATGGTACAGAGGTTATGGCACTACCTAAGACTAGAGAACAACGATTTGATTTTGGAGTGTCCTTTTCCTAGAAGAGCTGGTTGCCATAGCTAAAGCGTCTCTTCTACCCTTACCAAGAGGAAATTAGCCACTGAATAATTACAGTGCAGTAGTTAATCCCTTGAGAGAAGAAGAATTGTTTGGTAAACCGTAACCAGAGAGAGGGATCCAATGTAGTACTGTCTGGCCAGAGAAAGGACACCATAACACTCTAGTGGTAGTATCTCAACGGGTGACTGGTGCCCTGTCCAACCTACTATATATATATATATATATATATATATATATATATATATATATATATATATATATGATAAATTTTGCACATTTAGACGTGTTTTTTCATATTCAATTAAGCCATATATATTTTTGATACATTAATGTCTGGATTCTCTTAACGACCTCGGGATCAGAGCCCCAGGCGAAATCACACAAAGACAAGAGCTTGGGTCCGGCCGGGAATTGAACCCTGGTTGGCAAGCTTGTATAGACAGTGACTAAACCACTTGGCCACGAAGAAAGATAAAAGTCAATGACAATTCTTCTGTACTTATATATATATATATATATATATATATATATATATATATATATATATATATATATATATATATATATATAAATGTTAATTACGAACTAACCGAGAAGGGCAATTGAAAGTGTTGGGAAAACCAGGTTGAATCTATTGTTATTAATCAAAATGGAAAAATACTAATACTATTATCATACATGTGAACAGAGATAATTAAAGTTAATGGATTTTTGGTGGATACGTAGACGTTGTTGACAAGAAAATTTATGAAATCGGGCTGTTTGAATTTCATGGACTATGCTTCTTTGCATTTCAAATGCATTTCAACTAATTTAATTCAGGAAAGGTTAATAGACAAAATATTTTCTGTGATCGTCGTTTAAAGACTATAGAATGAAGCCGATTCCTTTGATCTTACATTGATGACTTAAGTACAGATATAGATAAACTCTAGATGATGTAAGGCCTTAATTGAATTGAAGAAATTATGAACTAACTATAGCTCACCTTTCTTTTTATAACTACGTTCCCTTTTGAGTTGAAATAGGGGGGTGGGGGGAATATCACTTAACACTAAGAGGGATTGAGTTTCTCTCGAAAAAATGTAATTGATAAAGATTCCCACCAAAGGTTAAGAAATTGAGAGGATTAATAAGTGGCGTTTGGTGAAAAATATCTTTTTTTAACATGCCCTCTTGGTTCATTTATATTTTGACTGACATATCTGTATGCAGTTAACTTCTTCAAAAGCAGCTGTGTTAATGTTGATTTCTCTGATCGATTTTCAAGTTGAGATTTCTGTCCAGAATTGAGCTGACAAAGAGAAAGACTGTAACCTACACAACTTAGAAACATATTGCCATTTACCAAAAATTTATAAAAAAAGAACAGTTTTGTCGGTCAAATGATCAATAGTCAAATGTAACGATCGTAATAATTCACGTTTTACTTTACCGTAAATTTAACTGTTTTGACATGGAAAAGAATGGCAAACTCAAGTAGATATCAAATTCAGATGGCATTCCATAGCATTGCTATCCATGTAACAAACAGTTAGTGGGCGAGAATTGCATTAGCAAAATACTTAATCTTCGGTATTCTGTCTTGAATTCTTGAACTCTTAGAGGGTGTGGTGAGGATAAAATGGCTATGAAATTAATTTAGATTAGAGGGTGTGGTGAGGATAAAATGGCTATGAAATTAATTTAGAAATGCTTAAAGAGTAGTTATTATTATTATTATTATTATTATTATTATTATTATTATTATTATTTGTTAATTCTATACATTGTGTTCTTTTATGCACAGTTATAAGAATAATTTATTATAATCCGTATTTTTTTTTACTTTGAAGTTATCATTACTGTTTTTTTTTTTTTTTGTAACTTCATTGTTCCTGAGAGTGTAATTGCAAAGCACATCCATTTTCATTCAGCCACATAGAAGTCTACCACCGCTCGAGTATTCAACTTGAGAGTCTTATGTATCCTTTTAAAGTTTAAAGTCTATTCCCTTAGATTGATCGATGCAGAATTGAGTGGAGGCTAGAGCCACTTAGCTACCACGAGAGGGTACTTATTATATAGCACAGAACAGATGGAGTGAGTCATAACTTGCTGCTGCGTGGACCTGAGCACAGAGAGAGAGAGAGAGAGAGAGAGAGAGAGAGAGAGAGAGAGAGAGAGAGATGAAAGGTATTGGATTGATGCAGGGGCTGGGTAGGGCTCAGAGGGTACTGGAGACTGGTGTTGGCAAAATCCAGATGATAGAGGGCCACGAGAAGTCGTTGTTAGTTGTAAGTCAATCAAGTGTTATTAATCAGCGGTTGGTGAAACGTCATAATGTATGCAAGCCAGCGGTTTTAGAGAGAGAGAGAGAGAGAGAGAGAGAGAGAGAGAGAGAGAGAGAGAGAGAGAGAGAGAGCTGACTTCAAGTATCATGTTATTTCAGTACTTACCACGTTTCTCGTTATTCGCTTTATTTTCTAACCATCCAATACTCACGATTTGTCTCACATAGAACGAGATTTAGTGAGACTTAGATTAAGGTTCCGTATATTAGCTTGTTTTTACTTTAGTACGTATACAGGTAACGTTAATCTTCAACATCAAAGTGTCGAATGAATTATTATCTTCTATTACTTATGTATATATACTGTATATATCTATATATATATATATATATATATACTGTATATATACATAGTTTATATATATATATATATATATATACTGTATATATATATAGTTTATATATATATATATATATATATATTATATTTACTACATATGCATATTGTTTATATTGTTTATATATTTATATATTCAGTATATGTTGTATATATTGTGTATGTACTGTATGTATATATGTGTATATATATATATATATATATATATGTGTGTGTGTGTGTGTGTATGTGTGTTTAACTATCCACACCTCGTACGAATAATATCATGATAACTAATTTGATACTTTTTATCTTCTAATTGAAGATGCATATTACTATAATAAAAGACAGAAATTCTAGAAGCTGATTGAAATAATCTCGAATTTCTTGGATTGTAGTTTCCCCCATGGTCTAGAAAACATTAATGTCAACAGTTTTCCTCTCAGATTTTCTAACACTGGTTTTATTAGATTATTAGCATAATTAGCCTTATCGTAAAAAAAAATAATTACTTTTTGTAAGCGTATTCATTTTTTTTTCATAAGGGATATTCGGTATCTGGAAGTCCCTGCAGCAAGTTGATGTTAAAGCTTGGAAATAGGACGTTTAATATTAATGTAAACTCAATGGATGGTAAGACTACCTTCATAGCTTTAACAAACTCAGTGTCCCATAAAGATGAATAGGATTGTTTTTTACGTGATGCTATCCACACTTTCTCTTTATATCATAATTCAAACCGGGAAAGTCTCAATTATATAGTTCCTTAACCCACCTGATTGGGAATTCTCATATATATATATATATATATATATATATATATTTATATATATATATGTTTATATATATATATGTTTATATATGTATATATATATATATATATATATATATATATTTGTCTCTTGTTCACGAAGATGAGAAAGAAACTAATTTTTTTCTCAGTTAATTTTTACTGGTATTTCATATATCTGGATTTTTTTTTGTATGTGTGTGAAAATTAGCCCGTATTATGTTCCATTCATGACTTATATTGTAAGCACAATGCTGCCCTGTTGACTAGGTAGCATTTTTCATTGTATTTCCTTATTCGAATTAGTTGTAGAGGGATGCGTTTACTTTCAGATTTTATTTAATGCAAACATTCAGAGTTGAAGTCATATGTAATTACTCCTTGATTTATTACGTTGCTAGCAATCCATACATTAAAAAAAAATCGTTTTCATCTCTTTACGAAGGATTTAGCTACAACATCCAATTCAACGAATTGGTAAACAGGGGTAAACGCATTTAAATCCATGGGCATAGGAAATAAAAGAGGGTGTAAATGTGAGTTTTACATTACAGTATTCGATCTTTCCCTTAGAGGAACAGAAAACTAATGAAAAACACAAACGAACCAGCAGTCAGTTACAAGCATCATGTGCCTGAGCGCTTGCGCTCTCTGTGCAAAATAGCACAGAATACCGTATTTGCAGTTCTGTTGTTAGTATTCAGTGTGAAGCTGGGTCGACTCCACCAAGAATTAGAAGGAGATTCTGTCTTTGCTTCCCCATTTATGAGCACTCAGTGAAAGCATTAGTGATATCGGTGCTTAGATACAAATTTATATCGAATTATGACAGTTCTATTACGTATATATACATTATTTAAAATAGGTTGGCCTTAAGAGTTTGTGATGAAGTATGTTTCTTAGCAGGAATAACCTGACGGTCGCTTAAACATCGTCTATGCGTTGGATTTTGACGGAAATGTGCTTATTTCGTCTCTTGTTATTAACTGATTTATTTTTAATTCTACTCAATAGAGTTGTTTTTTAACAGAAATGTTTTCTTTTGGAATTTATTACCATTCTCTCATATAATTTAGCTGAGGATTCCAAGTGCTACAAATTTATTTTTAGGTAAAATGATAGAATATCTTACTGTACTTGAACTGTCTCCTATTTTAATAAATGAAAGAGGACCCTATTATCAAAGGCAAGAATAGTGTCATACGCTTGAAAAACCTTTTTACAAGTGTATTAACTCCCATGTCACAAGCATGAATGTCACTTAACTTCGATTTCATTATTAAAAAAACTTTCGAGCTTTGCTGAAGAACATTTAGTGGGGGGGGGGGGGTTTCTTGATCAATTGTTTAGTTAATATCCAACTTTTATGGTTTTGAAAAGAGTTTGACCTTAGTCTTATGAACATCTAGCAAAGTTATATATATCTCGATCTTATGTAACTGTGCACCATTTAAACACGAACACACAACTGGTGAAATTCGTTGTATACATTAGTAGTGAAAACTAATTGAATTAGTGGCATCCGAAGGGAGACTACGGTTTTCACGTCAATAAAAAAGACAAATGACTTTTTGAACGGTCGCATGGAATCCTGCCATTTGCTTCCGCCCTATGGAACGTTTGTGGAGAGTTACGTTTAGTTTTTATAGCCATTTCTTGCATTTGCACCAGATTTTATGGCCCAAAGAAAAACATAAAATAAATATTAATAAGAGAACCGCAAACCTTTTTTTTCAGGACGTTAAATAAGTTATTATAGTGATGTTATTGACAAAATCGTGATATAACATTTGCCTGTTCTTTGGTTAACCATCTGTGGATAATGTAGACAGTAAAAACGTTTCACGGATTTATATTTGATTCCTTTAATTTAAAAAACATGACTTTAAGGTCTTAATTGTGCGTACATCTGAATGTGGTCACATGTTCCAATTACGTGTATATTTTTTAAAAAGTTATGATTTAAATTTACACATTCCTTAATTTTCCTCCCTTCAGCCTCAGTTTTAGTGCACCTTTCATATATCTATCTTTCCATCTATTTATTTATGTATGTATGTATGTATATACACAATATATATATATATATATATATATATATATATATATATATATATATATATATCATAACTCGAAAAGTACTGAACTTCGACGCATACACCCAAGTTGATTGTGGAAGTTTTAGGTGATGGTGTAATTTTTCAGTGATTTCAAACTTCAGCCATCTCAATTACTGTACCCTGAAATACGACCTCTAAAGACACCAGGGTTTGTGCTTCATAATAGTTTGCCCTTGTGAAGTCCTTAAAGCCTCATAAAGATGACGAAGACTTTGGGAATCTCGCAGTTTTACATATTTAATATATCAATATTTTTTTATGAGTGGCCGAATACCCATGGATCTTTATCTAACACTCACATTAATCAACACAACAGGGGTCACGATTGCGTCTATTGATTAACGTGTATTTTACATGAAGTATCATACATTCGCCTTTCTATAAGTTTTCAAAGTTTGAAGTGTCGTACTTATAGCAGTCTTTTGAGATTCCTGTCAAAAATTTTTCACTGTCCTTATCGTTCTTGAATACGTGATCCATAGAACCTAGTTTTAAGATTTCAAAACCCAAAATTGCTGGGTTTGTATCAAACATCTATTGACAAAATATTCTGACTTCTTGAAATGTTACTGGTCCCTCCTTCCCTCATAGGCTACCCATATTGCACACCCATATGCGCACACATGAAGGGGATAAGATGTTCAATTAATAAGTGAAAACGCTCTGACTCGATTACCTTGCAAACTAGATTTTTTTTCGGCGCTTTGCCATAAATCTCATCGTGTCTGCATATTGGGAAAGTTCCATTTTCCTTAAGAACAAGAAAATTTTCCAGTGAGGAAAAAATCTGGAGAGGATGTTCAAAGGTCACGCATGAATGACAGAGGCAAGTAACAGAACTGTCCTAAATATTAACCATTTACAATTATGATCAGCGCCCAAACCCCCTCTCCACCAAACTAGGACCAGGGAGGCCCAGGCAATGGTTGCTGATGACTCAGCGGGTAGAACTATAGGCTCCCTCAAATCCCACATCCCTAGTTCAGAAGGATGGAAAGGTCGCAGACACTACTAGAAACTATAGTGCTTGACCTGATATCGAACCCTGTCCAACAGAGTACCAGGCAGGGACGTTTCCAATAGGCTACTACAACCCTAATGTCAAATGTCTAAAAATCCAATAAATCCTCTCCTCAGCCCTTGATTGAGGTATTTGAAAACAGGCGAAATCTGCGACGCAATGTGACCCAAACATTAAATTTCTTAACCGGCAATAACCCTTTTGAAGTGGATCTCAACCGGGGTGTATTAAAGTATAACTAAAGGCCTCGGAGACTCAAGAACTTAAGCAAATTCTGGAGCCACCCATAAATACATATAAAAACGGAAGCACGAAATCCAATCATGTATTTCATTTTCACTTTCGTAATTTGAAACATTTTATGGTACTCATATCCTTCTTTCTCAGCAATGTTTATTATGTCTTAAGTTGTTTGTTCCACGCCCTTTTGGATTTATCAATATATCCTTGGTGCTGTATCTTTATTATGGTACCTTATATGGCTGATTGCATCCTTTGAAAGGTGGGTGATGGGGTAGCCACACACACACACACACACACACACACACACATATATATATATATATATATATATATATATATATATATATATATATATATATATATATATATCTTGTGTGTGCCAGATGCATATGAAACTAGCACTTCATGGGGCCGAATTCAAATCCTGTTCAGACCTAATAAAATCCATTGTAGTGAGTGAGGGAATGGGCGGTGGATGCCGTAGCCAAGTTGCTTATTGTCTGTGCTGCGAATTTCTGTTTGCATTCGATCCTTGACTATCATCCATAAAACCACCAGCTGTTAAAGGTACCGTACTAGAATATTGCTAAAATCAATAAAATGGTCGTGGAGTCAGCAACCTCTTTCAAAAGAACATGTATTGCCATGATTAGCATAGCTGTACTAGTCAAAGGCACCTATACTAGGTTGGTTTGCTGTGAGAGATCAGACAAAAGTCTCCCACCATCCCTAATCCATACTGGCCAGGGTGATGATGAAAACTAGCCAAACTTCAGACAGGAATAGAGATATGCCTGAGGCCTTTGTCCTGCAGTGGCCTGGAAACAACTGCATTTGCTGTATATATATATATATATATATATATATATATATATATATATATATATATATATATATATATATAATAGCTTGATAGATATGTATATATACACATATATATGTATGTATGTATTTATGTATTGCATGAGTATGTACAACTACAATGTGTTTACAGATGGATGCTTTCCTTCCTTATAGCCTTTAACTACAACCACTTCAACATGTGACAGACCGCATTGGAAATCTTTGCAGACGTGACCTCTTCGTGTGACACTTGCTTATGTCTTCATTTGTCCATTGAAGGACCATTGTAAAACTATAAGATACTAATCTATGTCTAGAGGATATCCTAACCTAATGTTAGCTTTTGTTCAGAGAGAGAGAGAGAGAGAGAGAGAGAGAGAGAGAGAGAGAGAGAGAGAGAGAGAGAGAGAGAGAGAGAGTATTTTTTTCTTCACTTTTGCAAATACGATTTTGTATCACTAAGAACTAGATGCACACTTGGATATTTTGGATGAATACATGACATGAAATAGCGTTTGACGTATCTGAAACTATTGTTTACCAAATATCGTAAAGTGAGTATGTATAAGTAAGTTTATATGTTGTTATTCTTTTAATTATACGCCTGTGTACAAATCGAAGAAAAAATGTGGCCATGATAGCACTTTGGAAAAATGAGGTACATAGTAGATTATTATTAGTGGAATTGGGTGAGTGGAGAGAGGGGAAGAGAGGAAGATTCATAAACGGTCGCATTTGACCTGTGCCCTGGCAACCCTTTGGCGCACTCAGCCTGAATGTCTAATTATATCGTTACCTCGTAGTTGTTACATCTCTCATGGCATTGATTGCAAGTTATTGGTGAAATTTGCCACTACAATTACGCCGTTCAGTTAAAGAGGTCCTTGAAAGGAAGACGGTCTGCTTTTTAGGTGCAAGTTCTCTTATGTAGTTATTGGATCTGAATTTTTTGGATTTAGTTTTTATCAGTTTCATTGTTCGCTTCTTCAAGAAGTAACAACAGGTGTTTTGAATTTCATACGATTTCGTTGTTAGATTATTTTTACTTTTATTACTCTAAATTATATTTTGTAAATGGGATTCACATGATTGTTTTTAGTGTTTTCATTAGAAGATTTTTGTTAGTTATGGATTTGGTTTAATGATAATTCTCAGGGAGTTTGTCTAGAGATATTTTAATGTCTGTTGATGCTTAAATTTTCGTATCAGGAAAGTCACGTATCACTTATTTATTTAATGACTTTTTATCGTTGGGAAAGACATATTCATTGTTTTGTCAGATTATTTATAGGATATATATATATATATATATATATATATATATTTATTATTATTATTATTATTATTATTATTACTTGCTGAGCTACAACCCTAGTTGGAAAAGCAGGATGCTGTAAGCCAAAGGCTCCAACAGGGAAAATAACCAGTGAGGAAAGGAAACAAGGAAAAATGAAATATTTCAAGAAGAGTAATAACATTATAGCAAATATCTCCTATATAAACTATACAACTTTAACAAAACAAGAGGAAGAGCAATATGATAGAATAGCATGCCAGAGTGTACCCTCAAGCAA
>NC_090725.1:259602355-259627355 GCF_036898095.1 Palaemon carinicauda | reverse complement strand
CATTTCAGTTTCCATCAGGATTGCAGTACTGCCGAAGGATGTTGTTTACAGCTCCACTGCTTCACTGCCTTTCGTAATTCAGGAAATTTCTAACTAGCCTTGTCTGTCCCTTGATCAACTCGAGTTAACTCGTTTACTTTAAATCTCTTGCGGTGATATAAAAACGACCCACGAAAGTTTTATTTGAATGTATTTGAATGCATTATATTGAATTAAGCTTTATTTAGTTTTTGAACGTTATTTGCTTATTACATTTTTATATAAAAAACACTCGAGGGAACTCAAGTGATTTGGATTCAAGAAGGGTAACTTTATATAATTTTATATAGTTGTAAATTACATGAGAAATGCCGTTCGAATTCAGGTGTTAAACCATAACTACTACTACTACTACTACATTCTAAGTTTTAAAGTAGCTTGGTCGTCGTTCAGTATTTAAGACTAAAAAGAATAATAAAAGATAAAGAACAAATTATTATACATTCCCATTTTGATTTTTTTTTCGATTAATCTTATTGAAAATTTTCACATTTACAGACAATTACAAGCACATGTTATCTAGCTGATACTTAGGAAAGATAAAGATTTCGTATACATAATATTTGTTATTGCTTTTTGACAAAGACTTTTGATAGAAGATTTCAGAAGTATATCGGCAAAATCAATCCTGGGGTAAGTATATTAATTTCACCTTAGTTTGAAATTTACCGATTTTGCAGTTGAAATTAGAGAGAGAGAGAGAGAGAGAGAGAGAGAGAGAGAGAGAGAGAGAGAGAGAGAGAGAGAGAGAGAGATATGCAGGTATGTCTATGTATACTAATATGCAATATATCTCACGGCTGTTTTAAACTGAACTCAGACTCTCCCATTTCTCTTGTAATTAGAGATATATACCTTTTTCTATAATGCTTACGGCTTAGATTATATTTTCCGGTTTCCATAATGGAAGTCGCAGGTTTTTCATCGCGTAAACCTTTTATCATTGCCTCTCGACCAATATCCCTTAATGGACTTTAGATAGGACGCTTATGAAGTGGGCGTTAATAGGAGTTAAGGACTAAAATACGCTGCATGGAGAGTTTATTTTATCTGGTCTTTAATTTTTCTTGGGATATTGTTCCTAGTTTGTTAGCGTAATTTATTTTTAATATATGAAACTTATGTTGAATTAATTTCTTTCACTACAGTTATGAGGCAGTACTTGCTTACAGCAATACTCGAGGCGTAGTTATTCAAGATTCTCTCTCTCTCTCTCTCTCTCTCTCTCTCTCTCTCTCTCTCTCTCTCTCTCTCTCTCTCTCTCTCTCTATTAATAGTTGTCCGGTGAAATTTGAATTTTCCTTATGAAAAGAAAAGGGGTAATAATTTTGAAGAATTGGAAATAACTTGAATTGACATGGCATGCTATTTCAGAAGCTGACGTAAATGTATGAAGAGTCGTATGTCTCAAGTAAGAGGAGAAAGGTTTATATTGTGATTGTGTATTGCAGCTGGCTTCAGTTATAAAGTGTCGTGTATATACGATTGAAAACTGAGATGGAACTTAGCGTTTTACATTGCTTGTTTCATAGAGTATTTTTTTTTTTTTTTTTTTTTTTTTTTATACTTAGTTTAAAGAAATTGTTTCTTCAAAGACAGCAGCAGAAGTGAATAATCTTTTTCTTGCATTTTTACGCTTTTTGTAGAGTTCAAATATATAATTCCAAAGGTGCATTTTATTAGAATTAAATTTTTGTACCTGTTTTTATTAACGAGGAATTACTACTTCTTTATATCTATTTTGTCCTATATACAACAGTTTGAGATCTTTTATGATTGACTTTTTTTACCTGTTCAAGTACCAATTGTAATTTCATGAAAATTGCAATCCGTAGTTTGAAATAATTATCATGTATTTCAGGATCACAGGATATATACACTTCCATTCCATGCTATAAACTTTTAAAAGATCCTCTGTTGATTCGTAGTAAATCAGGATATCGAGAATTTTACCACAAGGGACTACGTAAATTGGCTTCCTTGCGTGTAATCAAAAGTGTCTATATATATATATATATATATATATATATATATATATATATATATATATATATATATATATACATATACAGTATATATACATATACATATATATATATATACATATATATATATGTATATATACATATACAGTATATATACATATATATATATATATATATATATATATATATATATATATATATATATATATATATATATATATATATATATTAAACTTCTCCAATTTTTTTCGTAGCGGCAAATAAGCGCGTTCTTTCCGAATTTCTTCTTGTAAACTTGCGATTTCAATTTTGACATTTATAACTTTATTGGGTGTTTTATCATGATGGTATGATAAAACTAAATAACAAAACCGGAGGCAAACAAGGATTACAATACAATTGCATTCATTGTTCTCATGTAGGCCAGCCGAATAATAGAGATTTCTTGGTTATCTTTAGACAACTTTATAGAAACCAATTTTTGGGGAGAAACTACTGTTGTTGGGCAGTGTTAATGGTATTCACTGCATTATTTGCATTCAAAAAGTCTGTTGGGAAAAATTGCATACGTTTATTATCATAGCTTACTTTATTCGGTGAAATAAAGATTGAAATATAATCAGTATATATTGCAATTACTAACAAAATAAAGTGTTCTGAAAAACTGTAATCCATATGTTTGCAACAAAAAACAATAAATATCTTTTGCATAACTTACGGTATTTGCAACTTAATGAATGGTCGTTGTCCTCATGGAGCCTTTATGATTAAAAGACACACTGTCAGACAAAACCTTCAAAATAGAAACTAGGAAATCTCATTTTTGCTGTCGCCATTTTTTCCCCAAAAATTCGATTCTGGAAATACTTGCCTTGATATAACTCCTTCTGTTTCTAATCCTCTGTGTTTATACGTCAAGTGATTTCTTTCCTATATTATCACTGGGGTTTGTTGTGTTTTTTTATTTGGTATTGTTATTTTTTTCGTTCATTGCGTAAGAGAAGTTAAATGGCTTTTCGTATGGTAAAGAAAATACAGAACCGTAATCTCTCTCTCTCTCTCTCTCTCTCTCTCTCTCTCTCTCTCTCTCTCTCTCTCTCTCTCTCTCTCTCTCGTGATCAGAGAATAATTGCTTTCCGGTAGTTTAGGAGGAAAACCACACTTTTATGTCATCGTTATATTTTATTGGTTGTTTATTAATCTCCCGGTGTACGAAAGTCTCGTAATCGGAAAACAAATTATGATCAATGAAAGGTAGTATGTCGGTAGTAGGTTGGCCAGGGTACCACCCACCCGTTGAGATACTACCGCGAGAGAGTAATTGGGTCCTTCGACTGGCCAGATAGTACGATATTGGATCCTCTCTGGTTACGGCTCATTTCCCTTAGCTTACACATGCACCGAATAGTCTGGCCTATTCTTTACATATTCTTCTCTGTCCTCATACACCTGACAACACTGAGATTACCAAATAGTTCTTTGCTCAAGGGGTTAACTACTGCACTGTATTTGGTCAGTGTCCACTTTCCTCTAGGTAAGGGTAGAAGAGATTCTTTATCAATGGGAAGCAGCTCTTCTAGGAGACTGACACTCCAAAATCAAACCATTGTTCTCTAATCTTGGGCAGTGCCATAGCCTCTGTACCATGGTCTTCCACTATCTTAGGATAGAGTTTTCTTGCTTGAGAGTACGCTCGGGCTCTCTATTCTATCTTATTTCTCTTATTCCTGTTTTTGAAGTTTTAATAGTTTATATATGAAAGATTTATTTTAAATCTTGTTACTGTTATTAAAATATTTTATTTTAATTGTTAATTACTTCTTTTCTAGTTTATTTATTTCCTCGTTTCCTTTCCTCACTGGGTTATTTTCCCTTTTGGAGCCTTTGGGCTTATAGTTTCTTGCTTTTCCAACTAGAGTTGTAGCTTAGCAAATAATAATAACAATAATAATAATAATAATAATCTACAAGATTGTCTTCACAGGTTTGTTTAATTTACTGATTTCATTATGAGAAAGACCTAGTTTAAGTCTGCTGTCATTCCCTAGTCATCCGATGTTGATACTCATATGAATTATGACCTTAAGAGCCCTTTTGTAGACAATGCACTTTGTGGTAACCTCTTGATTTTCGTAATGGTCTCAAGGCCTCTCTACATAATAGGAAAGCAAAGGGAATGAAGTGTTCTCCTATCATTAGAGAGAAATCATTTCCTCGAGGTTTTTCTTTGTTCTTTCGGGTCAAGTGGATGTCGTAGAGTAATTCGTAATTAGTTTAAATGATTATAGTCATTTCTTAGTGACATTTCCCCGTTTGAGGGTTAATGTGTCACTTAATTTTGCTCGCTTTTCCAGGTTAGTGTTATTTCCCACACGATTCTCAAACATGATCTAAAATAAACGAACCCTTTCTGTTTTTTAATTGTTAGCAATGTTATTATCTGATGTACAGTAATTATTTTTTTTTTCGTTATTTACATTAGTATTTGATTCAAGTAAATGTGCTTAATTTATTTATCAGGCTAATGCAAAGTATTTACATGTTACAGAGTAGACACAGATATAGTTTGTTATTTATATAGTTTGGTTAAGATATCATTTACATGTAATCGAAATTTTCACTTTTTCACAAATTCTTTAAAGGGTGCAGGTTAAGCATCTTTTTATTCCTTTCCTTTTGACACTTGTATAATTGCATTGGTTGCTTAATTCAAATGTGTCAAAGTTATAACACTTTAGTATATAAAATGCTTTTAAATCAATTTTGCCCTTCAGAAATATCGAAAATAAAAGGGTCTTGCAGTAAGTATTTTATTTTTAGATTTTACTATAATACGAATGTAATGCATACACACACACACACACACACACACATACACACACACACACACTCACCACTTAACCACTTAGTTGAGTTAAACTATTTGCTTATTAAATGTGGTGTGAAAATAATTGACAGTGGGATAAACAAGGTTACTCATGAGCGGAAATTACAATAGATCAGTGTTTAAAGGGGGTTCAATCATTAGGAGAAAATGGATAATGATAGGTTAGTGAAGATATATCCAGGAGGGTCAAAAGTGTGTGCAAAATCGAGTGAATTGTACAGTTTGTGTGAGCGAGTTCCCCGATCTTCTGCTGATGAACTTTCTTTATATGTTCATAGTTCAGAAGTGTAAGATGAAAGTGCCAGTGACTACTGTATCATTTTCTATGGAACACCCCCTCGTAAGGGAAAGTGCTTGATGATAAAATGCATATTATGTCTTATTTATGTCTCATTTTCTTGATATGCAGAGACTGTTCCACAATGATGTTACAATAAAATGTCCAATAATATTTACTATTTGTGTATAATATAGATGAAACTTATTTTAAGCTTCCGTCCACCCAGCATCATGGACGAAATATTTCAAAAGGTCTTTTTATTTCACACCAATATGCATATACTTTTAGATACTCCTTATTTATTATCATTGTGGCACATTTTGTATATGCAGACAAATGTATATTTATGATATATATGTATGTATATATACACATATATATATATATATATATATATATATATATTATATATATATATAGTATATATATATATATATATATATATATATATATATATATATATATATATATATATTACACTTCTGTGTATCCATGAAAAAGATTTATGTCTTGGCTTCCTTTATTTTATACAATATATTTTGTTGTTAGACTCGCATTTACTGAAAATTTGCATGATTGACTGAATATGAAAGTTAGGCACTGGTATGAGCATGTTGTATTCAAGGTTAAACTGAACAGTGATGAGTAAATTCTGTACAGTAGTTGGGCCGGGTACAAGGTAATGAACGGGCCATAAATATTCATGCAGTCAGTTTTCTTGTCTTCAGAGAAAATCTGCATCAATGTCTCTCATTTGTATTGATCCTTAGTCTTTGGCCTTTTTTGGTATTGTTTGTGTTTTATTTTAATGGATTATCTTCATTATGATAATAAAATTATATAATAGAATTCAAAAGTAAACATTTCAATTTTGTGCATAGTGTGATTTGGTAATATTTTATACGGGCCTCTTTGTAAAACTTTCATTGTGTATAGAATTCATGCAGATTATGTGTTGCAATTTATAGCTATAATCAGTCTTACAGCTGTCTTGTTTTTTTTTGTAATGACTAATTTGCAAATAAGGACCTAATCTTCCAATAAAGGTGAACAGCGTACGAAAGTGACCTCCTGCGTTAATGCAACTTTTATAAGCCATTTTACCTTTTATTAGCAACGGCAGGAGGTGGGTCATAAATAGAGGAAATTTCAGATTTTCTATAGTTTGAGGTGAACACATACAGTGAATAGGGTTACTAATAATAGCGATGATATTTGCTTGTCAGGTCCCCAAAAATATATATTGTCTTTTTTTTTAATTTTTTTTTTTTGTTTGGAAAAAGATCTTTAAAATACAGCACAGGCTAATCGTCGAATCAAAGCACAGCTATTCTGTTTTAAGTCGGTGGCGCACGTACCATACTCTTACATATTTACGTAATTTCAAAATATTTTGGTTATCCTGTGAAATAATTTTGAGTTCATCTCTTAGTTTCCCCCAGTTTATGGTGCCTCAGATTAATCCCTTTGTTGTTTATTTTCTTTGAGCTTTTAAAAATCCATTTTATTTATTGTTTTTAATTTTCAAAAAGATTACTGGATCATATACAATTTAATATTTCATGCAATCGCTGTGCTTTCTTTTGCAGTTGCGTTTTACGTCATGTAATTATATATTCGATATGAACATGTTTACATAAGTCTGTCTCAGATTGAGATTACGAGCATACACTCACGTATTGCTGAGCGCGAATACACGTTCGCTGAGGAACGTCTTTAATCGTGAAACGTTAACGTATGTTTTATATTCTGGTTACGTTTGCTGTTATCGTAAAATGGTGGGTCTGGCCAAAATGGATTCGTTTAGTGAATTTCATTTATGCATTCGCTTAATGTGTGGATGTTTGTGTGTACACTTGCAAGATTGTCTTTGTGCATGTTTGTACTCCTTGCTATTAATTTTATCTTTATGGAAGTGGCGGTCCATGTTAGTACGTGATATATTTTTCGATAGCGTACTGTTTTGCTTGTTCGCTCAAGGTGGATGTTTTTAAGTCATTTGCTTCAGTTTCTTTCGTTTTCGTCTGCATCTCGAGATAAGTTTTCTCTTAGACGTATATGTATGTATACATAGGTTTATTGTTGATTTAGAAAAGTACATATTCTTTATTTAATTATATTAGCAAGTTCATGGGTATACTGACGTATTAACCATGAAGGTTACAGTACTTTGAGAATGAAGCAAAATAGTATTGATTAGATACACGCCACTTGGTTACACATCATTTGTGTTGCTGTTTCAAGTATGGTCACTTTTCTGTAATTATGGTACTTAGATCTAAAAGATACATTTATGTATATATTCTTTGATAACGTTTTCAATCTTGCGAGGGACTTTTACACCATTGTTATATTCAGAACATTTCCCATTGTTAAGGTTTGCTTTAGTAAATTCTAATAGTTTTAAATGAGAATAGTTGCAGTCTAAACGCTTAGTATCAGGTTAGCAGTAACATCATATCATGACAGTCTAGGCACACAATAAACGTTTGTCACAAAGTTCATTCATTGAGATATCAGCACAAACCTGATATTTTCACTGATCGGATGATATATTTATCACACCTTGACCACTGTCAGAAGGTTACTATTGGCCAGTTTAGTTGTGTATTAGTAGCCAATGATACAGCAGCTTGTTAGAATGACGCAATAGTTCCTCTCCCTTCCCCTTAACCACCCATGACCAGACCAAGAGCCATATGGGCACAGCTGGTTGGACCGTTATTACAGTGCAAAATTGTGCCAACTGTCGAAGACCCCTGGTCAGGTCTAGGATGTCCTTTTGTCGAAACAGTTGTCAAAAGGAAGACCCAAATGGGCCATAAGAGCTCTCAAGTATGCTATGGAATCACAGGTGTTGCTTCGACATGCTTAACATACCTATCGCCTGTGAACCGGGACGGACCCCTCCTTCCCTCTCCTACCAGCTCTACTCCCCCTTATGGCAACCCCACCTTAACCCATTAATGAAAGCGAAAGTTCCATTCAAAAAACCTTCTATGGCTCTATGGCGTTAACGGATGACTCTATAGAGGTGATTGTTAAAGCCACTGGATTCTTCAGGGTTTAAAATCATGACCGTCATGTAATTCTGGTTCAGGATCAGTAAAGAAGGCTTTATTTGAGATGTCACAGATGCAGGTGGTCCACCTGGGACCCCTTCCGTCCAGAGGGACCTGGGGACTCCCGGATGGGGGAGATATCGGAGCCAAGGTTTGTGGGTCACGCAGGTGTCGGAGAACGGAAGGTGCGAGGGAAGGGGGTTCGTCGCATTTGGATAACGGGGGTGGGGGGTGCTGGATGCTGGCAGTGGCAGTGGCACTTATTTATTTGATCTCCCCTTTGGAAATAGGATACTATAGGATGTATTGGTAGCTCTTCTACAATTTCTGTACTTTATTTAGGTTATAAATATTTTTAGTCTTTTGTGATCTTAATCGGTCGTTTATAATAATAATAATAATAATAATAATAATAATAATAATAATAATAATAATAATAATAATAATAATAATAATAATAGTTGTTGTTGATATTATGAGGTATTATGTTAGTTTTTTAACGTTATTTTTTTATCACAATGCAGAAAATTACCGACAAACCAATAAAAAAAGTTTCTTATGCCTAGTCATATTTTCAAAGTTCCCTTTGGTGGAAGATTTTTTTAATACTAATAAAGGTCTAATTCAAAACTAAGTGGACCATCCGTCGTACGATAGTGGAAATGCCGCAGCTTGATTTACTTTATTAAGAAAATACCTTGAAATAACGTAACAGAATATTTGTAAAATCGAATTCCCCCTCCCCCACCACTCCCTATTTTTTAATTAAATCTCCCCCCCCCCCGTTTCCCTTATATGCTCCTCCTCATACTATCCTCTCTCTTTCTACGATGATTCCATTGTCACTTTCCATGGAATTTGCTGGAGTGATGATAGCAGAGGCCACGACTTTGGATTTCAAAGAATGACCTTTCTCCTTCTACTCTTGTTTTCTCACACTTTGGATTCATAAGGAAGAGACTCTTGCATGGAGGTTTTAAGTAACTTCGGTTCTTTCTCATTTTGTTCTGTTGGAATTATAATTAAGGCATTTCTTGATTTTATCGATTCTAGAAGCATAGCATAATTTCATAGAATATTTTGTTTTGTCATAAAGGTCGACTAAATGTATACCAGTTTACGTAAGGATGGCTAAAGTTATATATATATATATATATATATATATATATATATATATATATATATATATATATATATATATAAAATTGCGATATGAAAAGTAAATTTTTTTTAGAATTCGCAAGTTTGACTTGCTGAAATCATCGGATTTAAGGTGTCAGTAAGATAAAGGTATTGAACTCTATTACCTTATTTCACTCTTCCTTGTAGCTTGACAGACATATCATATGTAAGGATTCATTATATATATATATATATATATATATATATATATATATATATATATATATATATATATATGATATAGTGTGTGTGTGTGTGTGTGTGTGCTTGTGTGTGTCTTTATATCATTCTTTTCTAGTTTGAGTGATTATATTGCGTTCGTATAAAGATTTACTTTATTCATAAACTTGAGATGTGATCGCTTGAAACACTATATATCTTATGCTGATTGATTACTGATAGTTTTGAGAAATATACACTCTTTTTTAGTTAATTTCAAATGACCTTTTTTCACTTGAAGTTTAGTGGTTTGTTTTTGGTTTTCATGATTTTGTCAAATATGTCCTTTGGAGTAGTTGGTACTTCTTTTACTGATGACACAAAGATTCTTAATCATGAAAAGATATTTTCTTTGAATTATTTTAGTTTTTGTAGTTATTGGAACCTTTAATACGCAACTTGAAAGAAGTTTTCTGAAGCGGTCACTCTTCATTATTGTTTTATTCTCATTGGTTTAATCCCTTAACTTTCTAAAAGGTTTGTTTGATATTTTTTTGGCGAATCAATTGCAGTATTGTTGATTATATCTGGATATTGATTTATACTTTCATTTTCTAACTATTACAAACTCAAGGAATCCAATTTAAAACTAGCCACATGTTTTTTTTTATATACTTAGGTTTGTGATTGTTTAAATTTATTGTCATAAATATAAATATTTTGTTATGGCTTCTAGGCTTCGACAACAACAGCTATGATGATGATGATGATGATGATGATGATGATGATAAAATAATAATAATCAATAACTTGTGTGAAGTTCTTTCGTTAAAAAATATTTTTAAATACAGCATGTAATATTGTAAAATTTTCTACATACAGTAAGAGAGCTTTTGTATAAAAGAATGATATAGGAGAAAGAAAATAAGTTTATATGTAGGGCAAACCATTATTTCCTTTATTACTGAACATTCATTAATCCAACCCATTTCCTGTCTTTTCAGCTTTGGATACCAACAATGTCACCATAAAAAAACAAGTGTTCGAGCTTCTGTCAGCCCTATGTGTGTACAACACCGACGGGCACAATCGTGCCCTCGATGCCCTCGAACACTACAAGGTGAGCGTTCTAACCCGACCTCCTACTGACTTTGTAACACAACATCCTCCCTCCCCCACCCCCACCCCCCCTCCCCCTCCCCTGAAGCACCTCCGCCCAGATCCAAATACGCCCCTGAGTGACCTAGCTTAGCAGCTCATTGCCTATTGATGGATGTGTTTCCTTTGTCTCCTTGTCCTAACTGACCTACATCTATTGACACTCTTTCAAAAATTATAATCGTATTATTTTGGTGTTTCTGATTTTTTTATTTTTTTATTTAAGGCATTAAGGAAACCCTTCGCTTAAGTTTACTAGAATATCCGTACATAAACTTGTCTACCATACCTAAGAAAATAACATAGTCGTTTAACAAGTAGTTTGTATATATTGGTGTGTGTTTATATGTTATTAAGTAATTAATATTGTTTTAAAAGTAGTTACCTTAATTAAAGTTGATAGAAATCCTGCAATGAAATAAGTATAATATAAAATGCATTGACGAGAGTTATCGGAAAGACCTCAGGATACTGGAAGGTTTGGGAGGTTTGGGAGGTGGGGGGGGGGGGTGGCATTGAAAAGTAAAGAAAGTGGTTTGGCGAGTATGTAAAGAAAGGGAACTTTTACAATCTTAGGAAATGGTATTTTCACAGACGATGCGACCATCTTGGCTTCTTGTATTAACAAGTCTTTGGAGAAAACATCCACTGCCATGGGAAATTGAAATATAGTAATTTCATAAACCATCATATTGTGCATTAGATACTCTTTTTAATAATATATTTGAGTTTGACATCTTGTCGTGGCGTGCTTAGATATAGGTTAATGATGCCAAAGCTGAGTACATGGTTATTTCGACCTTGTTCTGAAGTTTTCAAGCGAACAAGATGATTCGGTTTTATTGATTCTTAATGAAAAAATGGTGTTATATTACCATCTATTTTAGGTTTATATTCATCATATATTTGCTATGAGTCCTTTCAAAACCATGTGTTTGATTAGGAAATACATAGGTACATAAAAGCAAGAAACATACATTATATCGTTATTGGATATTGAGGCTCAACGTGTGTTGCCGAGATACCAGAGTAAAAAAAAAAAAAAAAAAAAAAAAAGTAGCCACTTGCTTGTTCCTGCTCGAGCTGCTGAACAATGTTGACCATCTTGCTACTCGGGATGTAGTTCCATTCTGTTGTTACTTAAAGGTTGCTTTCTCATTTCGTGTCTCTGAAGATCTGGTATCCAAGCTTATATTTTTACCATAAAATCTTTCCTATTTTCAGAGTCTTTTCTTTTGGACTTGATCATTTGCTTTTAACACTTTTGTCCGTAAAGTTGAAATGCTTATGTATTTTTACCCACTGCCTCATATAAACGATACGTTTGAAAGTCATAAACGCAATAAAATACATCTTTCATATATTACATGTTGTTTAGTGATGCCGAAATATTTCCGTTAAAAGTTCGCAATATAGAATGCTATCCGATTTGAATAGGAAATTCATAAAACAATTAATTCTTAATGTTTATGTATATTTCATGGCTCACACATCCTTGTTTGAAATTACTCGCCTTGAGAGAGAGAGAGAGAGAGAGAGAGAGAGAGAGAGAGAGAGAGAGAGAGAGAGAGAGAGAGAGAGAGAGTGTGTGTTTCCTTAGCGTATTCAAGTTTTTCTAATTATCATTTATATTCATTTCCTTATTAGATGTGTCAGATATTTAGTAGTATAATTTAATGTTATATATCTGGTTCCTTTTCCAATCAGTCTATTTTGTCATGTTTCGTTTTCTTTCTCTTTTTGTTTTTGTCTTGTCTTTCGACAGTTTATTTTTTCCATTTTCATATATATATATATATATATATATATATATATATATATATATATATATATATATATATATATATATATAAATTTTTTTTTTTTCTTTGGTTCTTATGGTCCCTTTTTATGTTACCACGTAACTTTTTCCATCAAATTTCATCACTGTCTTTATTTTCCTGTGAATATTGACCATCACAGATTGCTTTGGTTTCTTGCAACTTTATTACTATGTGGTGCTTCTTAGTGGTGCATTTTGCTTAATTATGAATTTTATGTTGAGCTATTTATTATTATGAAATTAATTAGTACTACTGTGTATGTTCTTATTTAAAACAACAAATCATAATGTACAGGAGTTTTAGGTTCAAGTATTTTTCACTTAACTATCAGTTTGCGACTTATATATCATTTATGATTTTTTTTTTTTTGCTTACGCCAAGAAGGATCTTTTGTTCCGGTTTGTTTGTGTCTTTTTGGGAAAAAAAAAATACGGAAAACTAACGAATGAGTTTTTAGAAAACTTTTGGAAACATTCCTTGCAAGATTTTACTTTTGTTAGGTAGCGATGTAGATTTGACAACTCCTTTAATTGATATAAAACCCAGTAAAGCTTGACCAATATCCTCTGTCGCATTAATTGGTGCTGAAATCTCTCTTTCTTGTCGAGACATTTTGCTAAAACAGACAAACACGAGGGAAGGCAAGTATGCCATCTTCGGTATCAGTATTGGCAAAGGCATGTAGGCCTACTTTGAAGTTACGGTTTGCTGTTTTTATGTGCTACTGCATTAGAGAGGGAAACGTTCTATTTTTAATGGATCTTTACTTGATATATTTTAAGAGTTCTTTATTTGTTAATAATTTTGAATTTTTTGTCTCGTAAATAATAATATATGAGCGGCTTTTAAATTCAATCTTTAAGATTTCACCTTTTCAAAGAAAGGGGTTAATGTTTTATTGGTAAAGTCTGGGAGGAGGGGACCACAGTTCTATTTACATCTTTCCATCTGTCTAACCGAGACTGTCTTTCTTGCTTATTTCGTCCTACCCAAATTCGGAGGAAAAGCATGTAGATCTCGGTCATATCAATTATAAGGTGGAAAAGACTATAGTTACTTTTGTGTAGAGGTTGGCCATCATATATAGATGTGCACGAAGAGAGAGAGGTCTTGCTGTCGGGCACAGTGAAGTGCGATGGATATCGATTTCAAATCTTTCTTTAATAAACACATGATGTGAATATTAAGTGAAGATCTTGGTTAATTACTTTTTAATGGAAATGTCCCAAAAATTTATTTAAAGCTATTAAAAATTTATCTCTCTCTCTCTCTCTCTCTCTCTCTCTCTCTCTCTCTCTCTCTCTCTCTCTCTCTCTCTCTCTCTCTCTCTAAAATAGGGAAATCAGATGGTATTTCAAAATTGAAATATATTTAGTATAAATTAGTTCATTGTCGCCATAAATTAAGTAAATTAATCAATCATATATATGGTCACCATTACAAATTGCAAATTTTAGATGACAATAATATAAGAATCTCTCTCTCTCTCTCTCTCTCTCTCTCTCTCTCTCTCTCTCTCTCTCTCTCTCTCTCTCTCTCTCTCGCGTGATTGACTTACGGACATAACAAAATGCGTCCCTCCAGCACAATTAGTGGAAAGCTACTGTTTGAAGGTCACCCTGCATTTGACACAGCGCATTTGACGACGTTTTTTGGGAGGAAAGAAACTCAAAATCTAGTAAGATTAGTGAAAACCGATTGTTACTTCAGAAACTTCACTGGACTTTATCGTTCTAGTCAACATTTGTTTTGATTTTGAAGTAAGTTGTGCATCATTGAATTGATTGTAGTCGTCTGCATGTGTTTATTGATGGTATAAATAATTATAGTAATTTTTATGCCAGAGAGAGAGAGAGAGAGAGAGAGAGAGAGAGAGAGAGAGAGAGAGAGAGAGAGAGAGAGAGAGAGAGAGAGATTTGTAATCTGTTTAATAAATTTACTTCTCGTGTGTATGTGTCTTGGCATGGATGTTTATGTCATTGATTAGATATCTGCAGATGTGTTCACTTAGTTGTATGCAAATATGGATTAATTTATATGCATATTTCCGTATAATCCTTATATATTAGGGTTACATGGAAATTTTATGGAGGTTTTTATTAATGGAATTGTCCGTTGGTGTATAATGTACTGCATATAGCAGAAGTTAGATTGATGTTGGCATACATTCGATTATCAATTCTCCTTTCTACGACATATATTATATCATGTATTTTTATTTTTATTTGTTTTTCTTTACTAAACCAAAGTTTGAAAACATATTTTATCTAGTTTATTGCTTTTCCCTAATTATCCCGTGTGAGCGCATTGGTAAGTATTTTTATTGCGATATCACTTATACCCTAAGCTGCATCGCATCTAATTTTTTCAACTTGCTATCACACTTCTTTACTATTTACTCCAGGTCAGCTCCTTGTGGTTATAGGCCTACGACTTCTACGACTTTTCAGAAATGTGACGCATTGTTCTTATCAAAATACTTTATAGCTATGAATGCAGTGGTTTTTATTTTTTCTTAAAATTTGTATGAGACTTCGTCTTCAACTCAAATGTTAAAAAGCTTACATTTATTTTATTTGTTAAACCTTGACTTTTTGGATTATGGAATCCTTCTAATGCTCGTTTGTCTTTGTGCAGATACTCAAGGCGGAGAGGTATCGCTTCCGAGTGGTGGTAGAAGAGCTGAAGTCGTCCACCACAGCTGAGTACAGCACTGCCTTGGTTGCCTTCATCAATTGCATCATCATCTCCACGCAACAGCTCAAAGACAGAATAAGAATAAGAAATGAGTTTATCGGTGAGACCCCGCAGTTTTTGTTTATAGATGAATTTTCCCGTAGAGTTTTGTTTGGTTAAATCTTTTCAAATGGCTGATTAAACTGCATTGTATTTGTTTATTGAGCTCTAGAAATTTAATGAAAGTGTTTATAATACTGAATTTTGATTTCATGATATTTTTTAACCATAAAGGTTTAAATATGCAAATTGCTTTCTAGAATATTTCATAGAGAAGTTATATGTATATTAAAGATTTTTTTAGCATTTACAGCATTACATAAAGATACATAATGATAACACTAATCTTGACAGCATTTTACTTTATCTTATCTTAAGGTCAGTAGAAATGATGTCCATGGAAGAATAAATAGTAATTATATTCTCACTTTATCAGAGGTTTGAAGACGAAAACATTTCAATTGTAAAACGTTGCCTTGAGTTTTATTTATTTCTTACGTTGTATCATTTTAAATTCCAAAAGAGTACGAATAAAGTCAATTGCCGAACAACGACTAGTAATAAAATAACACAAGATGTTCCAAGTGGTAGCAAGAATATGGAGAGACTCTATTGATAAAGAGAAGATTTCGGCTTGTATTATTAAAGGAATTTGGAAACCAAAAAACTTTTGTATTTGTGAAATTACGGAAGCAAAGAAAATGGGGATTCAGATACAGAATGGAAAATCCAGAAATGCCTCATAAATGTTTTTTACTCCGGGTAAAATAAGCAACGAGGGTCGCTCTATAGCGATTTTCCTTCATATATTTTCAGAAAAGGATGTGTTAGCTAGTTAATTGTGTTGTTATGAATACAAACTAAGACTTGATTTTAGTGATTAAATTGAAATTATAATAATAAAACGATACTTTAGATCTATTTGTATTTTCCCCAAAAGGATTTTAGATATAATTTCCTTATCATTATATGTGATCCAAGAACCATATTTAGGATTTTAATTTAGTTAAATCTCTTCTTCTCGATCAAGATTTAAATAATTCATATGTTTTTTGCCCACAGGTTTGAAAGTCTTGGATGTCATTAGTAGATTAAGGTAAGTCATAAATTATTCATATTTCTTCTTGAGTATCGGTTGAAATTCACTGGCCGTTGGTGATAACTTATTTTAGCCTCATGGAAAATATTTGTCTCATTATATGCTTACACTACATCTACACGTACATACACTACATGTAGTACAGAATATTCTATATGGAAATTTAGATAAGGATACGATGCATTGCACATACTTTATATATTCATTACTAGGCATATGTCTATCATTTTTTCTTTAAAACGAACGCCATTGCATTGTAGAAGTTTGTATAATAATCTATCACTTATTTTACTAATTTCATTGATACAACCTACTGCGAGATTCCAGTACCAATAGCTTTTGTAACGTAGCGCACAAATCTTCAAGTATTATATAATATCCTTTCCTCCCAACAGACAAGATGCTGTCAATGACTCCGATCTGGCTGTGCAGCTGGATGTATTCGACGAGCAGAGAGACACAGACGAGGCCCAGATATCAGGTCCCGATGGTGTCGATCTCAGTTCGCCTATGGATGTCTTCTTTTCCATCCTCAGACAGGTAAACTATTTGTAATAGTAATATTTTAGCCTACAATTTTTTTCTTTAACAAGGCGTCAAGTCATATCTGATTATTAGAAAAAGGTTATTTGTTTATGAAGATGATTTGTCTTATTTAATTAACTTTCGGGGACTTTGTTGGGCTAGAGACGTGCCTCATAAATATTTGCTGTATTTAAAGTGAATATTTAGTGACTGATGGAATTGCATTTTAGGTAAATTAATTCACTTGTTTTGTTTGCCACATGAAACGTTTCCCTTTAACATCGAAAAAATGTACAGTTTTATTGATTTAAATTCATGTGTACACACGGATAAGAAAATAATGATTAGTTGAAGGGACCACCCCTTCAATTATTGTAGATGAAATTACAAAGCTTTGCGTTTCAGTCTAATTTAGTAATTATGTAACTTAGAAGTGTGAAACATTTTACTTAAGGTTATTTTCAAAATGTTCCTATCATTCAGAGTTCGTTATATTTTCAGGTTGCTGAAACTCCTCAAGAAATTCCTTTTTTGAGCATCCTTCAGCATCTGTTGAGAATAGACCCGAAGGAGCCCGTAAGCGATGTCATTTGGGACACAGCGGAGAAGCTCCTTCATAGAGCCACCCTCTTGGAGGACGCCAAAGACTCTGCCAGACTGCTGAGAGCGCCTTCCCACAAATCTCTGACCAAGCTTAAAGTGGGAGATGCCAGCAGGTGTCTCTGCTCCTGCCACAGGGACGACCCCAAGTCCAGGAAACACTCTCTCAACCTCAACCTCAACTCGGGTCACCAGTCGCTCTCGACTCTAACGTCTCCCGTGGGAGAACCTGCACCACCACCACCTCCACCTCTTCCAGGAGGGTGCGCTCCACCTCCTCCGCCTCCACCTTTGCCCGCTGGCGGAGGACCACCACCACCTCCACCTCCACCAGGTGGTCCACCACCGCCACCGCCGCCTCCTGGCTTAAGATCTGGTGGTCCACCACCACCACCGCCACCAGGTGGATGTCCTCCCCCTCCTCCTCCTCTTGGAGGACCTCCCCCACCTCCCGGACTTCCCATTAGGAACAGGGTCGCTCCTCAGGACAAAATTCGTTTACCCCAGATGGAGACCCCAAAACCACGATCCAAGATGAAGACTTTCAATTGGAATAAAATTCCTGATAATAAGGTAAACATAAATTTAAAATTTGGTGTTTTTATTAACAACTACGGGATGTCCGTCTATTTTGTACTTAAGTCTCATATGATTATATTTTGATATTTAAGATGTTTATTGTTATATAATATTATTTGTAAATGCACAATAGGACACATTATGTTGAAAAAATCTTGGGTTCTTGTCATACTTTTATAGAATAAACTTCTTTTTTTTTTTTTTATCAAATTACACCTGAATTAGTCCGATTTTTAAATGTAACTATTGCCAAATTTAATCCTGTTCACATATTTTTCGAAACTTTATAGGTTTTAGGCAAAGATAACATCTGGGCTCTCTTGGCTCGGCAACACAAGGATTCCCCATCAGAAACATTGGACTGGGATGAGATGGAAGGATTGTTCTGTCAGCAAACTACTTCGGCGCCTGCGTCCCCTCACAAAGCTTCCAAAGATCATAAGGAGGAAGTGGAGAAGAAGAAGAAAGAACCTACCGAGGTGAGAAGCGGGACTTGAAGCACAAGCTTATAAATTCTTTTAAATAGGATTGATCACATAAATCTGAAGAAATTTAAATGTTTACATTAAGGATAAGTCTGAAAATAGTAAAGGATACGTCTTTTTGCTTTGGCTAGGAAATCGGAGGTGAGGTTATTCTTAGTTTTCAGTAAGGTGACTGACTCATTATTATTATTATTATTATTATTATTATTATTATTATTATTATTATTATTATTATTTTTATTATTAGCTAAGCTACAACCCTACTTGGAAAAGCAGGATGCTATAATCTCAATGGCTCCAACGGAAAAATAGCTCAGTGAGGAAAGGAAATAAGGAAATAAATAAACTACAAGAGAAGTAATGAACAGTTAAAATAGAGTATTTTAAGGACAGTAACAACATTAAAACAATTTTTTCCAAATTGGAGTGTACTCATAAAAATTAATAATAGTAGATACGAATAAAACATGGAGATGGTTTGGTCATGCTCTTTGCACTCCCAAATAGAGATTAGTTAACCAAACTTTCAACTGGGCTCTACAAGTCACAAGAAGAGTGGGAAGACCCAGACCTACATGGTTGAGGACTATGAAGCGTGAAGTAGGAGAGGACGATTAGAATATTGATTTAAAAGCTCAAGATAGAGATGACTGGCGAAATCTAACCTAGACCCTTTGCGTCAATAGGCGTAGGAGGAGATGATGATGATGATGATGAATTAATGTAGGAGTAATTAGTTCTATGTTCGAAGATTTAGAGGATAAGTAAAAGTAAGTGTGAGCATGATGCATTGAACAGATAGTGTGATTCTAACTTTGTTTAGTATAGTGTCCTGGTAGCTAATTTTACCCCAAACCAAAGGTTTATATTCCAAAAAGTATAGCTCTTTTTTTGTTTTAAAGATTTTTATGTGGTAAAATAAATAGGAATCAATCAGCTGGTTTATAGATATTAATAAATGTATAAAGGGAGCGATTATGAGTGAAAAATTTGGTTTACTATCATGGTGAAAACAATTAACTTGACATCTTGTGGTCAACGATAAAGGTTTACTGTTCAAAATATTGGTCAAGTTAAATGATTTTGTAAAGATAATGATAATAGTTGATTGAATGGAATATGCATAATGAAATATCGCATGGGTTTTATTCTTTTCTTTTTTCCAGATTAATCTTTTAGATGGAAAACGCTCCTTGAATGTCAACATCTTCCTCAAGCAATTCAGAGTGTGAGTATTGCATTCTTTTATGGTATCTAGGTTTTAACGACTTTTACGCTGCTATGAAAGCAATTTATCTCGACTTGATAGTTGTAATGTCGGTTGTCATTAACGTCTTCTCAGTAGCTCTCAGCTCAAAATATGTATTCGATTAGTAAGTAAAGGGCCTAACCTTAAAATTTGTTGAGGGTTGTTATCTCGCTCTACATGAGGTGGTGATCACACACCGATACTGAGATTAAATGAGAGGTTAATTCTGTCAGGGCTGTCTAAAGGATGCGAGATTTTGACGTCAGTTAAGCCTTTCCCACTGAAACCTCAACCTTTCGTAAGAATCTCTATTTCTTTGGAATCAATTAGAGTTTAGATCCTCCCACATTTGAAAGTTAAAGGAATGGTGTTGTTGAAACTTCTTCGGAATTAAATTTAGACCGCCGTTTTGTGTCAATGTAATTCCTTAGGTCTAAATGTTCCGTAATTTGTCTTATAAGCTGGAATGGTAAGAGGTTATATAACATACTATATAACTAGATCATAGTCAAATTACACTAGCATTGCAGAGGGTTATATTCAGTCATTAAATATATACTAAGATATTAGGCAAAAGCTGCTATACAAATCAATTGAAATTATTGTCCTCTTGGCAGAACCAATTTTCAGTTAATCTTTGTAACTTTCACGGAAATTAAGTAAAGGTCATCCTGAGGGCGTGGGGCTGTGGGTTGGGTTCTGGAGGAGGCTTGTTAATCAAATGTCACGAAATCTTTACAGTATATAAAAAGAGAGCATCGCTGAGAGTATACTTATGTATTTATTTAGCCGATTGCTTAAGGAACTCCTATCTTTTCATTCGCACCTGTCTTCATTCACTTATGTTTACAACCTTGAACTTTAATTTCATTTTATATACAACCCTTATTTAAAAAAAGCGAGCCTTTGATGTTTCTAAAGTATTCTAAGAACTATAAAGATAGTAGTAATAGTCTAACTCCTCAAATGCGGAGAACAGTTTCATAGATATATACGAATTATGCTGAGCTACCTCTTTTTATTTCCTGTCAGTTAATAAAACAGGTAAAATTTGTCAGCAGTTGTGTTATTTTCAGTCGCGCGATAGATTAATCGTTTCATTTCTCCTTACCCCCTCACATCCAACATTTCTCTCGTTATCTTCACCTCTTCGTCCTGTCATTTGGGTGCAGTTCAAATGAGGAAATCATGGAGATGATCAGGAATGGGGAGCACAGTGACATCGGCGCCGAGAAGCTGAGAGGTCTGCTCAAGATCTTGCCAGAGTCCGATGAGATGGAGATATTTAGGAATTTCGACGGAGACCGCTTAAAACTCGCCAATGCAGAGAAGTTCCTTTTTATGCTCATGGCTGTACCACAGTAAGTGTGTCTCTCTCCCTCTCTCTCGCTTATTTTATACTTCTTTGGCTCCTCTGTTTCTTCTCTTGCATTTTTAAAGTCACCATTCCTTGATACGTAGTTCTTTTATCATGTAATTTTCTATTATTTAATTTGCATGTTTATTCATCCCAGTTTCTTTTTTATCATTATTCTACATTCATTTGTTTCCTTTAACTTTCTTTCCTAGCCAGTTCTCTTATTTTTATGTCATCTAGTATTCATGCTGTAATAATACTCATACATGCTAGTTTTCATTTATCCCTTGGAGGTCTTAGCTTTTATAGTTTGGGTTTTATTGTCCAATGTAATTTTTGTTACATTTGTATTTCTCCCCATTCTTATTAATTGCACATTGTCGATGCATTATGGTCGATTTCATTTCCAAAATAAAATGTTTTCTGCTTTCCATGTATATGAATTATATTTACTGAAAGAACGAAAAACAATCTACATTTAATACCAGTAAAATATTAACTATCTTTCCATTTGCATTTCCTTTACAAAAATTAAGTATATTCAAACTACTCATTTTCAGAATACTTCAATTATTCATTGCTTCGTCGTCCTTCAATGTTAGGTTTATTTCGTCGACTTTTCTTAACTTGGGCTTCCATTCGCTTATACAAAGCATTTTTTCCCTGTCAGATACAAACTTCGCATCGAAGCCATGCTTTTGAAGGAAGAATTCGAGGCCACTATGGATCAAATCGAGCCCTCAATCAACGCTTTTATCTACGCTGGCAGAGACATCATTGGCAACCCACACCTACAGGAGGTTCTCTACATGGTTCTCGTGGCAGGCAATTTCCTTAATAGCGTAAGTTTGAAGTGTGGTTTTTCATTCATACGAGAGAGAGAGAGAGAGAGAGAGAGAGAGAGAGAGAGAGAGAGAGAGAGAGAGAGAGAGAGAGAGAGAGAGAGAATTTTTTTTCTGTTAATTCTAGGTTTTCAAGTATCCCTTATTCTATGATTTCCTGTGCCTGCCTTCCTACAGGTATTTATACTGTGAGCTTACTTTCATATCCAAATTTTTTCTTACCACCCCACTATGATTGCGGAGTTCCGTGGCAGATTTAAGCCAAGTATCGCAAGCAATGCTTATCTTAAGACTTAAAGCGAACTTGTACCATTATCGCCATAATAACGAAAATAGTTTCATAAATGTATTTATCTCAAACGTGAGTTATGTTGTTATCTTTAAACATGAGTGGAATTTATAGATTTTTATTTTTTTTTATTTTTTATTTTTTGGATGGTTGGTATTAGGTAGATTTGGATGCGTTCCCAATAGGAGGAAGTTATCAGGTATGTAGGGGCACCGAACTTCTGAGGATCCTCTTAAATTGGGTGACAAGATTGAGCCCCTACCAAGCTGATTTTTATCTAACTGGATTTAGTGTATATATTTCTTAGATATTTAAATATATTACCCATGTGTATTAGGCATTGTAGCCTGTTACCAACTTTGCCCTGCTACTATGGAACTTATTTTATTCAGGTGTAACTACTTTTGTGAAAAGAACATAAATAGATCTGAGTTTTAATTTCTGTCTAATTTTTCACCTGTAATGTTTCACGTATCACAATCATCGTTTGTAATTCGTTCCCATTTTTTTCAATGTATTTTTCGTAGTTACTTTATTCTTTGATGCTCGTGCTTTAATGTCGTGTCCATTTCCTGTCATATTCAGTCGGTTCAGTGTTAATACTCGCACCATTTTTAAACAAAATAACTCAATCTTTTATGCCAAAACTTAACTCCAAAGCTCTAATCAATAATCATATCTTGTGAATGAAATTATGTACTCAGTGGTTTAGATTGAGTCCATTTCTGCTTCTTACTTTCATGAGATCTCATGCTGTTAGAAACCAGTTTGAGAATCTAACCATATTGCCTTCAAGCTGAGCGAGTGCTTTCCTGCTTTTCGAAATGGGGATTTTAAAACCACCTGTTGTGAAAGGAATAAAATGAATAATGCATGATTTTACCCTTAGTCCTCAGAGTGGTAGCTTGGGACCTAATGAATTGTGTTCGTTTCCTTTTATAATTTTAAATTGCATTTAACTATTTAAAGTTTCTCTCTCTCTCTCTCTCTCTCTCTCTCTCTCTCTCTCTCTCTCTCTCTCTCTCTCTCTCTCTCTCTCTCTCTCTAATTTTGTGGAAAATTGAAGTGTTTCCTTCCTGATTTGGATTTCGATATATATATATATATATATATATATATATATATATATATATATATATATATATATATACAATATATATATATATATATATATATATATATATATATACAGTATATATATATTTATATATATATAGATATGTATATATATATATATATATATATATATATATATATATATATATATATATATATATAGAGAAGAGAGAGAGAGAGAGAGAGAGAGAGAGAGAGAGAGAGAGAGAGAGAGAGAGAGAGAGAGAGAGAGAGAGAGAGAGAGAGAGAGAGAGAGAGAGAGAGAGAACTGATTATATTTATCTTGCACCTCTTAAGCCAGAAGAAAACAGGTTATTACCATTCTATAGTAATTCCCTGTATGAACTATTTGATAAGAAAATTAGCTAATCTATTAACTACTGTCAACAGGGTGGATACGCCGGTAATGCAGCGGGTATGAAGCTGTCCTCTCTGCAGAAGCTAACAGACATCAGAGCAAACAAACCAGGAATGACTCTCCTCCATTACGTTGTACAAGTAAGTGAAGTTCAACTGTTGGTCTTTTTTCATCATTCACGGGAGTCTTCCTTTGTCCTTTTATAATCATAGATATTTTTGTTTTTATTGTCATAGACACGGTTAGATTTTTTATTCTTAACCTTTATAGCTGCTTAATTACTACCATGTGTTCCTCTGTTCCTAGTTATTAAGGCCAGTGGTTATTATGGTCACCAGTTTTACTTTTGGCTTTAGGTCTCTTAACTTGGTTTAGATTGGCTGTACATTATTATTATTTTTTAAATTTACATATTGAACACATAGCTTTCAATGTAGTTTTCTTTAGACTGTCAGTGTAATTATTCCTTATGTATAATTTGACAGTTCGCTGACATACTCATTTGTAGCGCTTGTCGTTGAGGACAATGTACATATTTCGCGATAATTGTAGTATTTCTCCTTTGTATCTTTTGTAGCATAATCAAATCTTGTGGATGTTACCCCTTTTCAGATCATAATAATTCTTAAGCTCTCATAAATAGTCAAATGTATCTCAAATAAAACAAGATGTTTCGTTAAGCCCAAAAGGTAATCCCACCTCGTTCCATACCAGACAAACTTCCCAATCTTATATATATATACAGTATATATATATATATATATATATATATATATATACATATATGTGTGTGTGTGTGTGTGTGTATTTATGTGTATATAAATATATATATATATATATATATATATATATATATATATATATATATATATATATATATATATGCATATATATATATATATATATATATATATATATATATATATATATATATATATATATATATATATATATATATATATATATATATTCCACGAAGATTAGGAATTTCACGATTCTTTAATTTCACACCCAAGCTGGGCGATGAATTTCATCCGGGTGATTTCACATACCCTTTCTCTATCCCATTATCGCCAACCTTTCAGAGTTAACAGTTATTAAGGAAATTATAGATTTAGACCTTTTTTGAGACCCTTCTCCTTTAATGTGACGTTTGATTGCCATGGTGACACCCAGTAGTTAGTTTGTAC